>NC_067484.1:82368832-82668832 GCF_947179515.1 Apodemus sylvaticus
TGTGTGTGTGTATGTGTATGTGTGTGTGTGTATGTGTATGCGTATGTATATGTATATGTGTGTCTCACTGCTTGTAGCATAGTAATATTTAGTGTACCTGACCTTAATTGCTCCATACTTCTAAGTTAGACATTATAAAATTCCCCAACAGGAAGCTTCTGAAATTGCTTCCCTCACACATTGTCACGCTAGGAAACGAATCTAACCACCATCCACTTTCCCTTTGGTTTGTGTCATTATGACCTGGTTATCTGCTACCTCATTCTGACTTAATACTCTGATATTAAATATATTTTCTTTATCTAAAAGTTTTAGATAGCTTTTAGAATAGAATAAAGTACATGGGTTTTTGTTTCCAACACAAGTCATCTCCTGCATAAATTCGGATAGTTTCTGTTAATAGAACGAAAGCAAAAGTGAAGAAATGAAGTCTTCAATTGGGGACTCCATGATTGTACCCCTGAATGAAATTTATTGATACTCTTTTAACCCCATTCTTATGCAAAAAGGAAAAGCACATCTTGGAAGATTAGATTAACATCTTTGTCTTAAGCACTCACCTAAAATTCAGTGAAGAAACAGCATGGACTTTCCAGAACCATCTATTTTGTTTTCTTTGAAATAGCAGTTGATTGTGGCATTTGAAGACTTCTCAAGTGCTTCCAGGGGCTTGTAAATCCTATTTATCTGTAATGAAAAAAAAACCCATACCTGTATTGATCCATTTACATTAACATGCTCATTACAGAAACGGAGGCCTGGGTGGAAGTTCTAGAATACACAGTCCCTTACAAACCCTGCTAGATCATCAACAACTTGGAATACACTATTCAGAAGCTCAGATTTCATTTACCCCAAGACAAATGGACTTTTATTCTAGAAGATCTTTGACAGAGGAAGATGGCCAGGCCTGCAGGCATGAAGTCACCATGAGGATGAAGCAGCTGGTTAGCAACGACCACGGGTTCTTAATATAGCCCTTTATTTTCAGTTGATTAAGAATGAGAAATGAGAGAACATGAATTCTTCTGTTTTCTGAATAGGCAATTTTCTAGAATATTGCACCATCATAATTTCAACTAAAGCCAAGGAAATTAAGGAGAGGTCAGATGTCTCAGAATAACATGTTCTGTGAGAGCGTAAACTCCAGCAGTTTTAAATAGATACACCATAGAAGCTGATGATATAGCAAAGGGAGCCTAAAGTTATTTAACAATCCATATGGTTATTGTAATATGGAATAATCACATATAAATAGTAAATAGTTCACGTTTCTGAAACGTGAATGTTTTTCAGTAATTTTTCTTGCTGAGAGAATTTACAGATTAGAAAGAGAAAGGGGCATCCAGTGTCTAAGGCCCGGAGCCTTGCCTCGGGAGCGCCCCAGCTACACTACGTCTCTGTCAATACCTCTTTTCCAATATTCTTCTGCACTCATTTCCAGCATCTCTTTCTTCTCCCTTCCCATAGCTGACAGTATTATTCTAGGTCCTGATGGTTGGAGAAGCAGAAACCTAGAGCTCTGTGATCCAAATATTGGGATAAAGCAAGTGACTGAAGAGAGCCACAGACAGTGTCTAAGAGAGTGGGGATGGAAAGGGAAGGGAAGCAAGGATCCCAGAGAATGCTGGGAGCCCCCTCCCCAGTGCCAATCGATCCTTGACTTTCCTCTTGAACGTCCATCACCCCGGTTATCTAAAATGCCCACTACAGTGATTTGAACTTTCCGGCCTGACTTCAGATGCCTTTTGATTTTGGATCCACATCGAAAACTATCTAACCATAACTTTTCTTTCCTCTAATTTGAATTCTCAGCCTTCCTTATTGGTTCTTTAGATTTATTAGTAGAAGATAACTCCTCATAGGGCAATTAACCCCTGAATCCGTCAGCATGCACCATCCCTGCCCTGTAGTACATTCTAGGAATCCACACTCTGGCATTATTGGAATGAAACGTGTCATTACAGTTGAACTAATTTGCTATTTTTTGGTTTGATTTCTTAAAGTACATGCCATAATTATGTTTTGAAAAATTGGTATTCTGGTACACTAATAATTTTCATGTATTTGGAAATTAGCTACACCATAAAA
Organism: Apodemus sylvaticus; assembly: GCF_947179515.1. Classification (NCBI taxonomy): domain Eukaryota; kingdom Metazoa; phylum Chordata; class Mammalia; order Rodentia; family Muridae; genus Apodemus; species Apodemus sylvaticus. The sequence continues at coordinate 82,370,924 of NC_067484.1, forward strand.
TATTATCCCTGACCTTATTAAAAATACTGTTGCAAACCATAGGAGGAGGAAATAGGCACTTAGAACACACTCTTGTGTTTTCTGTATTATGCATGCATGCATACATACATACATACATACATACATGATCACATAGTCCACACAGATGCATGAGTTTATGCATAGCTTTAACTGATGATAAAGAGTCAGTCCTTAATGACTTCTTGGGGTCCGGTTTCTCCCTGTTACTCTTAGTCTCAGGACTTTGCCTGTTTGTCTTTGCCTTGGTCCTTGGTCACCTCTGATTGCAGCAGACTCAGAGACCAGACTGCATTCATTCATGGAGTCACTGTGTAGAAGTATCTCCCAGGTGGCTTACTCTGACTGAGATTTACAGCTTTAATAAAAATCCTACTTTGGATGATATGCTGATTCTAAGATGGCTTTAGGGTCTTTCATTCTTCCTCCACAGAGAAAGTGCTCCTGCTTCCACCTGCATCTCATGGACAGCGATTACATACCAGTGTCTAATGTACGGGGACATCCATCTTTTGTATTGCTGACTTCTGGTCCCTGTGGCACACCCAGCATGTGCAGAATGGGATACAGACAATTCTCTTCACTCCTGAACCTGAAAGTGGCTGCCTCCCAAGTCACTGTGAATTACAGTCATCAATCCTATTCTTTGGTCTGCTACGGCCTACAGGACACTGAAAAGCATCATTCCCACAAGAGCAGTAGGTGGAAACAGAAAATGATAACTTTCTCTCTTTATATTTTTATTTAAATTATAGGTCAGCTAACTTAAATTCTAGGTTGCCTAACTCAGAAACTCAGAATTTCTTGTGTGAGTAGAAGTTAAATTTTAGTGTTAGGACATCAAATAAAAATATCATCTCTTGGGCTGGAGAGATGGTTCGGAAGTTGAGAGAGCATTTACCGGTCATGTAGAGGCCCTGAATTTAGGTTCCAGCATCCGCATCTAGCAGCTTACACCCTCTATAACTCAAGCCCCCATGGGGTCCTCTACCCTTTTCTAAACTCCATGGCATCTGCACACATGTGGTGTACATTCACTCAGGCACACTCACACATGCATACAATAAAATGAGTACTATCTCTTTACTTAGCTTCCTGGGAAACTTCTAGCCAGGGTTCAGGTTGGAAATAGAAGTCAGTATCTTACCACAGCCTGCCACCAGAGAAATACTTTGTTAACTTTTGATGGCCTGTGGTGTTGAAAAAACCTGAAGGAGGCAAATTTTTGTTTACTAAAGGAATTAACTGAAATAGTAGCATGTGCAGTTTGAATTTAAAAGTAAGAAAAAGAAAGAAAGAAAGGAAGAAAGAAAGGAAGAGAGATAGATAGGTAGATATTAGTTAAACCAGAGATTTCATTGAATTTGTCAAAAATCATGAATTCATTACACACATTACACATGATTGCAACAAGAGGTCCCCTCTATCTTAATAGGACATAGACAATCATGAGATGGAACCACATTATTCATGCCCATGTCCTATTGAGCCTTCTACCTAAAATCATACTCTCTTGCTCTTTACTTCTCAATGTTTTCCAGTGTAGCATCCCCCTTTGTCTGATGAACTATTTATTCATTGTCTCTTCACAGTAAAGGTATGCCTGACAAAGATAAGGAATTTGTTCACTATAACAGCTCACATGCACAGAACAACAGCTCATGCATGCTAGGCTTGTAGAAACAGTTGCTACATGAACAAACAAATCAGTGAGTAGATATATAGCTAAAGTCATCATCAACTTTAAATCCACCAGAAGGCAGGGCAGAAGGCCCTTATTTTACTGTGATAGTGGTGCTTATTTTGCAGTGGTAAGTTCTAGAGTTCAAATCTTATCTATGCCAAAACATCAACACACCAAAAAAGATGGGGGCCTTCCCCACCCAAAAAATTATGAAAAACACTGATTGCCCCATTTTTCTTCTTTAAAACAGATGTTTATCTATCTGTTTATTCGAATGTGTCTGAATTATGTGTGTAGGTACTGTATGGGAGGGGTCCCTGTACTGATTTGATGGGGTGGAAGCTGGAAGAAAGAATCCCTTATCAGGCCCTTCTTGTCCTTCTGGAAGCCACCAAGCCCCAATGATCCTCCCTCCCTCATCTGTAGGGAAGCCCAGCTTGTTACGCAGGTGTTGAGATCTGACCTCTGGTCCTCATGATTGCATAGCAAGTTATAGTAACTGCTGAGTCATCTCTCTAGCCTTCTGTGTCTTTAAGGAAAACATGAGTGTAAAACTAATGAAAGTCTCATTTGCTCGCTAAGTATCAGATTTATGTATCTTAAATTTTCTTAAGATTAAAATCTTTTATGGATGACAATGTGAAACTAGAGCTGTGTACCAGCAAAAGCTTCCCATAGTGAGGAACTCATTAGGCCTTAAAACACCCCCATGCTGAAATTAATTCCAGGCCAAGAGAAAAGATTAATACACTTTATCTTGAGTAGGAAAAAAATTATCCAACCTCAGCCTTTTGTCTCTTGCCGCTCAGTACTTCTCAAATTGATCCAAAGAAAATTAAGTTGGATTGTGAACATTAAGTACCAGTGTGTCAAAGATTAGTCTAATTAATTTTTTAGAAGACATTTTTTTAATTAGCCACATACAGGCACAACACGGATTTTATTGAAATCTCCTGGTAAAAGATGACCTTCAAGTCTCACTCAGAGTTTATGTCTGTTCATCTGACAGAGAAGTCTACAACATACTTCTAAGAGATTAGCCAAACTTGACCTGCAACTATGTTTTGACTTTACTATTGTATAACTGTCAAAACAATTAGAAACCAAGGAAGAAAGAAGGAAGAAAAGAAGGTAGGGAGGAAGGGGAGGATGGAAGGAGAGAGAAAGGGTGGGAAAAAGACAAAGTTGGTTATAAAAATATAAAGCAAAATTTAAAATAGAAATTATTTCCTAAAATGTTTTGTCAGTTATAGTGGAGGCATTAAGGAAGGATTGGGGAGAAAAGCAAATGCTCCCATGCTCATGAGGCTATGTCCTGCAAATGCTCTGAATTAAGCTTATGCTGAACCCATGTAGCTATGAACATTATTCTTCATGATCTGCATAAAACTCCACCACGAAGCCCTTCCTCATAAAATCACATGAATTCACAAATGGAGCGGTTATTTGAAGCAATTTTTGTGGCTTGAAAACCAGATTCTCATGTTCCTTGTAACTTGTATCTGTATTCATAAGGAGAAATGTATTTATGTGCAGAATATGGGTAGGCATTTTTTTTTTTTACACAAGGAAGTACTTTTTTGAGGAAGTCCCAGAATGCAAAAGCATCGATTCTTGGGTCATGCTTAGCTCATGCCTGAAGGAGAAGAATACTCCTGGTTGGACTAGTGGCCTAACATGTATCGTGTGTCTCAGTCCCTCACCTAATGGGAAATAAGGGTTTGGGCTACAATTTTCATGTGAGTTAGAGGAAATCGTCCCTTTAAGGAAGGAAGAGAAAAATTTCCCTTTTATTTATGTCAGTAAACTGCTTTGCTATTCTGGAATTAAGGAAGGTAATGCCAAGGATTCTCAAACATTTTGTTCTGGAGACGTAAGGAACTTCAGAAAATGGTTGTTATAGCTATCAATATTTATCTTATTCTATATTAAAATGTGTAAATCAAAAATGTTTCCCTAGAAATTCACTTATAAAATAGCCACAATTATTTTGTGTATAGTGCAATAATAATTTTCAGAAAAATGCAATAAGAGGTAGTTGGACTTTTAAATGTCTGCGCTGATGGAAGCTCAGGATGTTTCTTGTGGTGAAGAAGTAAGGTGTGGAGTAGAGTTAACTTCCTACTCTTGTAACCATCTTTCCCTGCTATGGTCTAATAGTCCCTCAAGCTGTGCTCTACAACAAGCCCTTCTCTCTCTAAATTGCTTCTTGTCGGGTATTTGATTACAGCCACGAGGAAAGTAACCCAGAACAAAAAAATCACATCCTTTTAAACTACGACAGAGGCATGTTTGCCTTATGAATAAACTTTGTTCTTTCACAGTTTCATGCATGTGCATACAGCATTCTGACTACCAACCCCATCTCCCTCTGACCCCTGTCAGACCCTCCTTCTTTGATACAAACCACTCTCTATCATTTACGACTTCCTCTGAGTTTAATTCCGGCTGTCTGTGTGACTCTGGGTTGACCACCATTCATTGACTTTGATATAACACACATAGAAACTCAATAACAGATTGTTTCTTGAGTTAGTCATAGTATGCAATCTAAGAGCAGTGGAAAGACTGAGTGACTCATTTATTATACAAAATCTATGGTGGGTGACATGGTTTGTATAGATTTTTAGCCTGTGTAAGATTATATAAGATAATGCATTTCCTCTCGGAAAATATTGGTTCTCTCAGCACTACAAATATTCTAAATGCTGATACAGTTCATTTTCAACAATAAAAATTGTTTTTGTTAATATCATCATCCCTTTCAATAGAAAAGAATTCCCAGAATTGGGAAGCTGTCAACCTTAGAGCAGCAGATGCAAGCTTCTCCCCAAACTTCTACAATCCACGGAAGGTTTGAATTTCATCATTGGCAGAAAATTTTTCCCTGAAGTATTGAACTTACTTCAATTATTTCAATAAAGTATTTGTTAGATTTCCATATTTGAATAATCATAGTCAGTCGGCCAGTTGGTCTTTGAAGTAAACATGTTTTCTATGTAAGAAGTATCTGGCATAACTCATGCCACAGCAATTATACTTGAATATAAAGATGATATCTCAACATATTTGAGAGTATTTCGTGCCCACTTCACATTTCCTCTCAGTGATCAAAAGCTAGGCATTAAAGTTGCAATACGGAGCAAGGCATCAGTTTTGCTGCAGCTTACCTTTTTCCTCTTTATATTCACAGTAGTAAAGGTTATAGCGACTATCCATAGAGACTGTGACACCTTAATCTATAATACGGTTCCAAGACTTTTACTCACTAATACTCTCATGCCATTGAGACCATGTCCATATAGTAAAAAAGGAAAACTAGATTTGCTTATTATTAAAATAGTTCCAGTGTCCAGTAACCATGAATGACTCTTGGAGACTTCCCTTGGAAAAGCATTGCTTTAGCAGGGAGGGACATATGTGGGTGGTTGAGTGGCTGCTCTGAGGTAGGACCGAGCAGGAAGGGACATATGTGGGTGGTTGAGTGGCTGCTCTGAGGTAGGACCGAGCAGGAAGGGACATATGTGGGTGGTTGAGTGGCTGCTCTGAGGTAGGACCGAGCAGGAAGGGACATATGTGGGTGGTTGAGTGGCTGCTCTGAGGTAGGACCGAGCCACTCATTGGTGACTTCTCATTGATTTAATTGCTATTTATTTTGAACAAGTGACCTATCACCCCAACCAACATTTCTCTACTACTGCACCTCGAAACCAGGCTTTCATCACTGAATTGTTTTGCAAGATGAAAAGTGATCACATGGTAATGGTAGCTGTGACTGCTAATGTTTATAATACCATTTGTTGAGATGAAGAGGCAACGATGTGGTTATCAGCATTATAATTAGATGAAGAGCAGATTAAACATCAACTCTTGGGATTGTCTTATCTGACCCAGACTCAAACTTTTGTCTGACATTTCCTCTGAGAGTACTAGAACCAGGGAGATAGATCTGTCTCCTACTGTGCTGAATATAAACTTGACACTTTGGCCCTTGCTTGTTGAGTTTACAAATCCTTGTGTAGTCAATGATGGGAAATATTTCTCGGAAGTTAAAGCTAATAATACACACAATATACCTCATTTTAGTGCCTCCTTTAGTCTTCTATCATGGACCTGCTGTGTGTTACACTAGGTTTAGGGAGCAGAAGTGATCAGGGCCTGACCCTATAATAAGGTAACCTCAGCCACTTTTGTTTTCTAAGTTCATGGACTAACTCATCAGAAATGTCTTCCCTGAAATATTGCCGCCAGGCAGAGAAGATTCTAAGAGCACGCGCTGGCTGAGCTGGACCGCAGGGCCAGCAGTACCTCACCCTGCTGGAAAGTGCAAACCGAGTTTTATGTAAGCCGATGAGATCAGTGCCAATGATCAACTTACTCACCGACTAGCGGTCGGTATCTGTTAACTTGATCCCTGTTTTAAGTATTAAATGGTATCCTGGCACTTACTAATTAATGGAGAGGATCTTAGATTCTTTGTTACAAAGTTTCATTTCAGCAAAAATAGTTTTAGTGTGCTAGAAATGAAATAAATTTCTCAGGTTTCAAAAATTAAATTGAACTTAAATTAGTTCAGTAATACAGTGATGCAGGGACCTTTACCCCTGCTCATTTAGAGACCCTTGTCATCTTAGATTACTATCTCCAACTATTACTGCTCGTAGCTCAAATGTCAACATTCAAGGATGCTTCCCATTGAAGATTCATTTCTTTCATGTTTTGCCCTCATTGGTACTAAAGGATAATTTAACAAACCAAAAGTACTTGGTTATCTTTTCATTTTGAAAACAATTTTTGGGTTGAGAGTATGTCAGAAGAAACAACAAGAGAATGTGGCTATTATTACGAGGTCAGCTTTTCAGATGTGGTAGGTAGCCATTACTGGCGTTCTGTTAAATGATTACCATGGGCATCGCAGCCTTCCAGAGCTGCGACTCAGGGGCTCTGACAACGCCAACCACTTAAGACCTTGGAGAACTCATCCATGCTTTCAGAAAGCATCAGAAGAAGGGAATACTTCATTTTATTTTTATTTTTAATTTAGAAGGAAATATACAGGTCATCAATAGCTACATTTGAATTTTGTGTGAGCATTTTTATATGTGTGTGCATTTGTGTGACTTATAGTCTGTATTAGAGTTAGACTGCACACATGGTTTTAGTCTGTAAAATGAAACAAACGCAGTTGAAGAGCTGAAATGTCAGAAGGTAGCAATTCACATGAGGCATCTCTGTGCTAAGACCTAGCCGTGATCTATGTAGATGAACCCACACAGCTCTTGGGTGGCTGAAAGGCGGGCAGTGTGAATTGAGACATGCCCTCAGTGTAAAATCTGTGTCTAGTCTCACTGATACAGCATTGAACAAGAACAACTTTCATTGGTAACTCTGTATATCCTGTATATGTTAAAAATGATATTTGACATATTTTGCTAGATAAAGTATATTATTTAAATTAATTTCACTTATTTTGCTTTATTTAAGATATAGCAACTAGAAATTCTTAGAATTGAGTATATTCCTCAATTTTATCTTCAACAGTGTTGCTTTAGAAGGCATTAGATATTACATTCTCAAATATGGTGTTTATGAACTTGCATACACATACACACTCACACACTCATACACATACTCATACACACACATACATTCATACACATACACACTTATATACACATTTTCACACATAATCACACTTATACACACATATTAACACACACATACACATACGTACACTCATATACACATACTACCTACTCATATAGACTCAAACATATTCATACACTCACACCCATGCACACATACACACTCATACACACACTTTCACATACAATCACACTCATACACACATACACACGCATACACACACACACACACACACACACACACACACACACACTCAGACATGAATGTGGAATAGGTTAAGAAGAACAATCATAATAGTTAGTCCTGAGGGTCAGTGAGATGGCTCAGCAGGTGAATGTGCTGTCATCTCAGCCTGGTGGCCTATTTTCAATCTCTGGAACTATTGGTGGAAGGAAAGAACTAACCCCAGGAAACTGTCCTTTGGAACTCACATGCATGCCATAGAGCACACATACTGTCTCTCTTGCCTGTCCTTCTTGTGCTCTCTCTTGAAAATAATAAATTAAATTAAAATTAAAGAGAATAGTGGACACTAACATACTAACAGACTTCAACAATCCACTTACTGTGCTAACTCAGATACTCTAGGCACCTCAGCCAACCACCAGAACAGACTGCCATCTTGAACTGCCAATAGACAGCTCTAGGTCCCAGCACAATGGAGCATGCCCCATAACTCACTAAACTCCAGTCACTTCACTGAGAAGCACAGGCTGCTGTTAAGATGCCAAGACTTGTTTATCTCCTTCCTGCACTTAGAAAAGAACACAGTGAGCTTTGCAGAAATGGCTTGGTGCAACTTGCTAAACATGCCAGGTCTGTTTTAGGTTGGGTGCTCCTGAGGGAGGTTTGCGTATGGTGAGCAAGGGTCCTACACACCGCCCTAGACAGCTGTCCTAATGCATTTCATAAGTGTAAAGTCTGAACCCAAGTTGGCTACAATCAGTGAGAAGTCACAGTTCTAGGTTTGCTTGACTGTGCTGTTTTGACTGTGCTGAGTCACCTCTGCTCAGCTGTCCTCCTGCCTCTGTTTAGTGTCCAGACGTCCCCCGCTGCCTCCCCACGCGCTCCCAACTCCTATCCCATGGGATGCGCCCTAAGCTTTCTAGCTTTAGTTTGGTCTTGAGCCACCTCACTTGTTTCTTTTATGCTCCTCAACATGTACCTTGGGAGTCCCGAAGGAGAAAAGAAACCAATTTGGGGTTCCAAAGTCACCTGCCTCCTATCCTTAAGTTCCTTTCATTCATTTTAATATGAACTTTTGATTTTAATTATTATGAGCATGGTTAAAAAAATAAATAACTAGGCAGAAGTGTTATTCTTTGTGGATAGTGGTTCACAGATATAATCACAGATATAATCAAATATATAAATCAATTGCAGAGAACACGGCTCCTGCAGTAGCTGGAAGAAAGGAATTCCACACGGTGTCCATTCAGATTCACGTACTGTGTTCTCCACACCGTCACAATCAAATAGCATTATCATGTCCATTAAATTCAGAAACTACAATGGTCCCTGGGGGGACTTCTGAAGGACAGCTCCTCACTTTGCTATGGTCATGTCTTCCCTTCAGTCAGAAACATGTGAAAGTTACTACACTCGTTTGAAGTTATGGGAATATTTTTCTAAAAAATTTAATTGCCTAATACTTCAAAGACTTGTCACATTTTTCTTCCTTTTTAAAACATCACGAGTAGTATAATACAAACATTTACGTAAAGTATTAAAGGAGACAAAATACTTTGCCACTCTCATGGGAATCATTTGGGGTCCTTTCTGTTTTGACATTGGAAGGAAATTTACTGATTTACAATACATTTTATTTTTTTCAAGATTTTCTAAGTAAAAAAAATTAAAGACAGGTGGCATGTAGTGCATTTTTTATGTGGCCCAGGCTGGTCTAGAATTTGTGGTCCTCCTGCAATAGCTTCTCTCATTCCACGATGTCAGTTGTATATCACCATGATTGATTTAGCTCTAAATTCTTGACAAGTATTCTTAGTACTAAAAATGTGCTCATATCTAGAAAATATACAAAGATTTAATGAAGCTAAGACAAGAATACAGTGTTCATATAATGATGCCTTTAAATATCTGATTCCAGTGGCTGGGATTAAAATAATATTGAGTAAAGCAAGCAAATATAGAACGATTATACAGAATATAATTGGCCTTATTTCACTACACTGTAAGATCGCTGTGTTATAGTACTTTTTAAAAATAGATTTTTTTAACAACTAGTAGAATCTTATTTGCTTTATTCAAGATTCAGAACCAGGAAATGCAATGCATATAAAATTCCTATATACTCTTTAAGATTCCACAGACTGTTAATAAAGCTCCTTTGAAGGAAACAGACAGTAGCCACACTATTAGAGGCCTTCCCTTCTCTTTGTGTTCTGACAGGGCTGGGATGACCTCAGTGAGACAGCAGAAAGTGAGCAACCTTGGTTCCTGAGCTAGACCTTCAGGAAGGGGGTAGTACTGACCAGCAGCCCATCTCTAGCCTTGCAGCACCTAATGCTTTCAAGGGAAGAGGAAACACAGTACACATCTTAAATATTTAAATAAGAAAGGCCCTCCTCTTCTTGCAGTGTGATTCCTAGCACAGTTATGTGCAGAAGAAAAAATTCCAAGCGACCCCCAACATTGCTGGCTTAACCAAGATGAATCATTTCAACAAATGATGAACTACACCTTGGAGAGGCTGCCAGTCTGTGCCTGGGCCTACTTTAGTAACACTATAAGGAGCAGTAAAATCTGTGAGTAAACTTCGTGACTGAAGTATGTCACGAAATGCAAGAAACAAGAAAGGGTACTTTCTGCACAAAAGGAACTTAAAAGAAAACTGTAAGAATTTTCTAGTGGCAGAATTCTAATTGGAAGAATTATTTCCAAGAACAAATCAGATATTCAATTCTTCAACAAGTTGACTCGCATGTGTGAGTAATACATGTTTGCAAGTGTAATTACACATATGTGTGTACATGCAAAGCCACCTAATTTGCTCATTCGAAATGTAAAAAGAGTTGACAAGTTTAAGAAAAATGACAAAATGAAGCTACTGACTTCTTTGTGTAAATGAGTATTTTTGTCAAGGTCAATCTCTGTAATGGCAGGGTTGTAAGATTTTTTCACACTACAACAAAATAAATGTTTCTCAGTATGTTTGTGTATATACATGTGTGTTATATGTATATAGATCCGTATGTGTAGGTGCATGTCTTAGGTTTCTCTTGCTGCAATGAAACACCATGACCTAAAAGCAAGTTGGAGAGGAAAGGATTTATTTGACTTGCACTTCTAGATTATAGTTCAACACTGCAGGAAGTCAGGACAGGAAGTTGAGCAGGGCTGCACCTGGAGGCAGGGTTTGATGTGCAGGCCGTGGATGGGGGCTGCACCTGGAGGCGGGGCTATGTGCAGGCCGTGGATGGGTGCTGCACCCGGAGGCAGGGCTATGTGCAGGCCGTGGATGGGTGCTGCACCCGGAGGCAGGGCTATGTGCAGGCTGTGGATGGGGGCTGCTTACTTGCTCACTCCCATGACTTACTCAGGCTGTCAGCTCAGGGACGCCACCACTCACAATAGCTGGATTTTATGGAGATATTTTCTTAACCGAGGCTCCTTCCTTTCTGATGATTCTAACTTGTATCAAGTCGACACACAAAACCAGCCAGTACAGTACACGTGCACATGTGTGCACAGTTATGTAGGGGTGAAAGGACAATCTTGGGATCATTCCTTAGTGCCATCCACCTTTGTTTACTTTTGATTCTGACTCTAGCCTGGAATTTGAAGAGCAAGCTAAGCTGGTTTGTCAGCATGCCCCAGAGATCCTCTGTCTCTACCTCCCCAACCTAGTACAGTGTGTGTAAGTACTTATCTTTGATCTTTCCTACACACATCCAATTCTTTTTTTTTAAAGAATTATTTATTTATTTTGTGTATATGAGTACACTGTAGCTATCTTCACATACACCAGAAGAGAGCACAGGATCCCATTACAGATAGTTGTTAGCCACCATGTGGTTGCTGGGAATTGAACTCAGGACCTTTGAAAGAGCAGTCGGTGCTCTTAACCACTGAGCCATCTCTCCAGCCCACACATCCAGTTCTTTGGTTAAAAATATACTTGGGAAACACAACTTCCAGAAAAATAATTTGCTATTAATGGTAACTGGCAGAAAATGAATTATTTAATTTGTATATTTGTAGAAAAGTGTCTAAATCTATGTAATACCAAAATTTATAACACTTCTGGCTATGAAGTATAAATATATGAATAACTTGACGGAAGAATGGACAAAATATTCAGTCTGCTTGTTAAGCGTTTCCTCTGCCAGCAATAGCTTTTATACACACACACACACACACACACACACACACACACACACACACACGCACACACACACACAAAGTTATTTATCTATGCCTTTAACTACATTGGCTGAAATAGAGAATGTACATTTTAGGCCGGGGAATCTTGGGAGAGGTAAATTAGCCCCAGAGACTGGAATGATCTCAGTTAAACCTGGGTAATGCCCATCTCTCCCCTGTACCAAAGGGAAAATGGATTATGCTATATTGATATAAGTTCCAGAGTTTGTTTGCAGATTCAGAGTATGGTGCTATTTGAGGAAGCTTTCATAGTCCAGCTTTCTTTCAGCTCATATGAAAGATTCCCTGGGAGCCTGGAATGCCCTGGGCGCTGAGGAAGGATGGCATGGTGGCCCAGAGCGTGGACTCTGTTGTTTCTTTCCTTGAAACACATTTGCTCATTCTTCTTAGTGATTGCTCGGAGTAATCTGGAGATTCATGTGGATCATGAATGCACTGTACCTGGTGGTCAAGTGTCACTCAATAGCTGGTCAGTGCTCTAAGAACACGAATTGGCTTAGAGGTAGAAAGCAAATAAAACAGAAAAGAAAGATGGGCAGCCCAACATGAAAACCCTTAGCCTTCCCTTTGACCAGGCTCTGTCCTACCAGCTATTTGAGGCTATCAGTGAACCTACTGGGAGACTGGCGGGCCAATTATGGATGAGAAATCTCAAGAAGGTGACCAGGTGCATTATGAGAAAATCAACCTATAAATAAACCCACAGTTCCCTGAGAAGCCTTCACCCTCCAAGCATTTCCTCTCAAAGACTCTGAATGTTGGTTTTATCACACTGTCTGTGATGGGCAAGAGAGAGCATCCCTCAAAATAGTCCATTTGATGTCTAGTGAGCCCAAGCGGCTGAGCTCCCATGGGTACGGAGCAGCCAGGCAGAGCAGAACAAGGCCGCAGAAGACACAGACCTCCCGTCTCCATCTCAAAACTGCCTGCTATTTCAGCATGGATTCCTCTGTGGCATTAAAAGAAGTCCTCATTTTTAAGTGGCTTTTTCTTTTCCTTTTATCATGTAGATGAGTACACTGGAGAGAATTAAGCCTCCAGTATCCCATTCACTGTGGACACAATCAGGATTGAACTATAAAGCTTACTATGACTTATAGAACCTACCAGAAGCAAGAAGAGAATGCCTAGGCAATTGCTAAAAAAATACTAATCATAAGTTCATGCAGTGAACTCCAAAACTAAAGAAGTGAAGGAGAGAGGGGGAGAGAGAGATATGAGAGAGAGAGAGAGAGAGAGAGAGAGAGAGAGAGAGAAAGAGAGAGAGGTGAGGGAGAGATGGAGAGGGAGGGAAGAGGAGGGAGAGGGAGGGGGGAGGGGGAGGGAAAGACAAGACACAGACTTGCTGTGATCCACCAACTGGTAAAGTCTAGCCTACATTTTGTCTTATACTTGTCACAGTTACACTGAGACATTAAAGTCACAGGCAAACAGCCCACAGCCATGTAAGAGCAGATGTGGGCATCATGCTCTTGGATCCTGCATTTTTTTTTTATTTTGGACCAAAGTAATGGTTTTCTTTTACGCATCACCCACTCTTAGGTGCTCTGTTACTTTGATTGCATATCATTTGTTATATTTTCAGCTAAGCAAGGAATCCTGCAAGACATAGTGACTTTTAAGAAAAATTGTATTAGATACAAGTTTAATGACTTGGAAGCAAGTAGTTTAATTGTTTGTCTGTCCAACAGGGTCATTGAGAACTATTGAACTAAGGTTACTCTTGAGCAGTGGCAGAGACCACATTTAGTATTTGAACACTTACTAAGTACTTTGAGCTCCTAGATTCATGTGTGAGTGGGAACTTAGCTGAAAACAAGCACAACTGGCATTCAGTCTACAGAACAGAGGTCACCTAGGCGCAGACTCCTGTACTAACTTAGCTACTGCGCATGCGTTATGCAAACGGCAAGAGCTGCAGTCTAGACATGCTAGAGGACAAGGGGAGAAGGAAAAGCAGAAAAGCTTGCATCAGGGGAGGCATCAGTAGGTCTTCACAGCATTTGGGTGCTTGGCATCCAATGTATTTTTCAAAGCAGTAAACATTTGGACATGGAATGGATGAACAGATAGTGGAGAAGACAGTGACTCAGTAAATGTATTCTAGATTTGATAACAGGACGTGAGGATAGAAAGTGAGCACACGCATGGTCAGATATATAAGGAAATAATAGCAAGGGGGTGGGCCTATTCATATAGAGCTGAGCTTAGATAATGGATCATTGACGAGAATCGCCAATGATCTAGCAGTGGGTGACTGCAGGACAAAGGCTCTCTAAACTCCCACACCTTTGGGCCTCCCTTTCTCCTATCTGCTCTCCTTCCCGGTGGAGTCTCTGTCAGTTCATCAATAAGTAGCGTTTCTTCTCACTTTCTCATAAGTCACATGCCTTTTCTTCTGGTAGCAATCTCTCTGCTTTTGTTCTTGTGTTTCACTATCTGGCCAAGCCTGAGTCACCATCAGGTGTCAACCTTACTATCACTTTTCCGGAGGACAACCAATGTTCTGTATCTTTTCTTTCTGCTCATTCGTCCCGCAGTCCCCTTGTATCATACTGTAATCAGTGTGATACTGTCAGTTTTCCTGGCTTGTGGAGAATTGCTGACTTCAGAGGCTTTGCCTAGCTGTTGCTGCATCTCTACTATCTATCCCAGTGCTGGGAATATCCATTGCTGAATGTGTGAAACAGATTTGATGAGGATTAGACACGCTGATGTATTGTGTCTAAAGACTAAAGTATATATCACATTAATTAATGAGAAAAAGTACAGCTTTAAAATAAAAAGTGGCTGGCATATAGTATAGTATATTAAGATAGAAAATTTGCTAATTAGTAATGATTAAAAATATTTATTGCATGCTTAGCATGCCAAGCACTTTCTAAATACTATCAAAATGAAATACTTTATCTTATTTAATTCCCAGACTAGTCTTATTATAAAAGTCTTGCTAATAAGGAAATGCAATTACACTTAACGGACACCTCGTCACTGCCCAAAGCATTGTTTCTACATTCGATACACTGCTTCAGCTTGTGGCTTCCACAGAATATAGGCTACACTGGAGTAGAATGACTGAGAAGTCTGGGAAAAGGGTGTGAAGTCCATGAAACTTTTACGTTCTGAAAAAGATGATGGCAGATTTATCTGCCTGAAGCTGATGACAGATACGAGGGGTGGGCCTTAAGTCCATGAAAGGATGCTATAATAGGACCATGAGGAGAAGGTTGAAAATAAAAATGATAAATAGTCAAATGACTTGGAATTCTTAGGGCCATAATAAATTGCTAATATATATTAGGGCTTAGAAGCAATCTCTCTCTCTCTCTCTCTCTCTCTCTCTCTCTCTCTCTCTCTCTCTCTGTTTTGTTTTTTGTTTTTTGTTTTGAGACAGGGTTTCTCTGTGTAGCTCTGGCAGTCCTGAACCTCATTCTGTAGACCATAATGGCCTCCAACTCACAGAGATCCCCCTGTCTCTGTCTCCTGAGTCTTGGGATTAAAGATGTGTACCATCACATCCAGATTAGAAGCAAATTTTTATTTTACAGTAAGATAACCATTGTTCTTTGATAGCGTATCTACTGTAGCTGTTTAGCTAGAAAGAACACTGTTGTTTCTAGATCCAACGATCTGACTCCATATGCTAATTTTCTGTTCTTGAGTGACATGAGAACAGATATCCATTAATGCACAGCAGCATTGCCATCAGGGCCTGATATGGGATCTCAAAGATCAGGAAAGCTTCATCCCATTCTCGAAAAATGAACAGTAAAGCCACAGGCCAAGAAACTGAATTTCCATTCTATTTTGAGGTAGAGACATTGGTTAGGAGTCCAGAACATGACTAAGAGTGTCTAAAAGGGACAGGATCTAATCACCATCATTGCTATAAAAAGATCATGTTCCAGGGGGGAAAACAGGATCAAGGCAGGTGTGGGAAGGCCATACGGAGAGAAGCACACAGTGCTCCCCAGCCTCGGAGCCCATCCACAGAGCTGGGGCTTCACCCTTGCTGGAGAAGGTACACCTGACTCTTTGGTTGTTGACAAAGGTCCTGTGGCAGAAGTCTAGGTGCTTGGAAGGTGAAAGCTTCTCTTCGGTAATCCTGTTCTCAGGAAGTGGGAACTTCCCTCTTCTGTGCCAGGTGGCAGAAAGAAGTGTGATGCTGACCTGTACAGTAACGAGCCTCAAAGGCAGCAACCCCTTGACTCTGGGGTCCCTCTGCACAAGTGACTTTATTGGACAGTCACAGGATCTTTTTCTTTTCATTTAGACAGTTTATTTCTATTTTTGTGCATCTCTGTGTTATGGTACTTGTAGATCACATTGAGTTGGAACTACAAGTGACTCTGCGACATCCAGCGTGGGTTCTGGGAAGAGTTCCTGGGTCCCTGGCAGAGCAGGAGCCACCTGCTCATCCAGTTCTCCAGGTCCAATGGCTCTTTGTACAACACAGAGACAAGTGCCCAGTTGGAGTTAAGTAAAATATGCAAATACCTGTCCAGAATGCTTAGTAACACCTCAGAATTTGTCTTCAGGCTAGTGCCATATTTATGTCATACTAGATCTACTTCCATATACAAACTGAAGTCAGTATAACAAATTGAATTTAAGATTTTCTTCAAGTCTATGTCCTAGGTTAGAGTCAGCATACTATTGAAGTGAGATTGCTATGTGACTATAGAGAAACTATAGAGAACTGAGAGAGGAAACAAACAAACAAACAAACAAACAAATAAACCAGGACTGTAAGGATTTCTAAAAAAGAATTTGCATGTGAATAACAATCTCTGAAATACATGAAAGGAAAGGAGGGACATCCCAATAGTCAAGAATTGAAAAGGCAAGATTATAAGGATAAGATGTTTATAAAAAATAATAAAATCTATTTTATAAAAATCTTCATTTCTGCCACATTTTCCTCTAAAGCACAACAGGCAATTAAAGAATATTCTCCACTCTTTTCTAGCCGAAATAGTGCATTTAAGGTGAAAATTATTCACATAAACTATTTAAAATTGGAACAACATTTAACACATGTAAATGTCTTTGGCAGAGAGTCCCGGAAATTAGGCTCTATCTTTAGGAGAATGAAGGAAGAAACATGCCGGAAGCATGTCTTTGGCCACAGCCTTAGCATCCCTCCAGGAAACATGCCAGGACTTTGCAGCATGCGGACCCACGAGAAGCCGCTACATTTATCTCTAAGCTCACGCTATTCTTTTATCCAAATCAGCACACCATCTTAAAAGCTAATGAGCAGATATGGAAACAATACTCCCGGTAGCTTTGGAAAATCACAATGATGTCTGCTTTCTGGCTGGTAAATGCAGACAGATAAATCTGTGAGTGAAGGACTGAGTGGAAGTGAGGCAGAGCAGAACGGACATAGGAGGCTACCCAGAGAAACTCCAGACAAAGTGTGAATCACAAGAACTGAGCCTGGAAGAGCAGAGCACTGGCTTCAAGAATAAATTTTAGCAATAGTACAATCTATCGATCACTTCCTAAAATTAAAGCAAAAAATTAAAACAGGATAAACAATACCATGCTAGCAAGATATAAAAAAAATGGTTCAAATTTGTTTTAATAAATGTGTGTGTGTTTGAATGTGTGTGTGTGTGTGTGTGTGTGTGCCAAGAGGCCAGCATAAGGTGTTGGCTGCCCTGAGGCTGGAGGCAGTTGTGAGCCACCCAAGTAGGAGCAGGGGACTAAAGTAGCTCCTTAATTTCTATGACAGCTCTCCAGTCTCAAAACTATATTAGTAAAGATAAAATTGTAATAAAAAACATCTTAAAGGTAGTTTTGAGGTTATATTTGTATACAGAACCTTCAATATAATCATAAATGGTCATAATCTACTTTATTTACTATTTGTTATTTACTTTTGGTATTTTGAGATAAGTTTTCACGCAGTCCAGGCTGACCTGGGAGTTACGATGTAGCTGACTTGACGTTGAACTCCTGATCCCCAGGTCTCCCTCTTCTAAGTGCTGTAATTACCCGTGTAAATTATGCCCGACCCCAATGCACTTCTTTTAGTAAAGAAAAATGAAATCAAAGTGAGAACATAGTTCCAGTAGGAGTGCCTGCTATTTTCCTCGTACTTTTGCTTATCTGAAAGTGGGATGTAGCGTCCCTAAGGATCTGCTGGAAGCAGCAACTGGTGTCCTGACAGGTGAGGCTATTTGCAGCAGCAACACTTAGGAAGAGGCGAGCTGGGGGATGAGAGGTCCTAATGCTACACAGGCATGCATATGTGCTTCTCTGCCCAGTTCCCAGAGTCCACACAATCCATTTCAAACCTCTGCCTGCTCTGCCATCACTTTCCTGTACCTGCCCCACCCTCCCAGCCCAGCCCCACTCTACCTCCCCACCCCAGCCCCCACCAGCCTCTGTGCTTGCTTGGATATTTAAAATAGTTTCCTAATTAGACCCTCCACTTTTTCCTCATTGCAGTTCAACCCATTCATCACAGAAAGCCGGTGCAAGAGGAACATGTGACCACACTGCCCTTCCTACATGAGGCTTTTTAGGTTCCCACTTGGGCCTTCAGAAACGACCAAAAGGCTAACTTGGTCCTGTAAATCTTTGCATACTCTGGCACTGCCATCCCCACCAATGACTCTCAGACCCTTTGTGGCCCTGCAACTTGTGCCTTCTATGCACTCTGCCAGGAGACATGTCTGTCATGCCCTTGGACATGCTGCCTGCTGCATCCTCTGCTGGAAGATGTGCCCGCCATGCATCTCTTCTGGTTGCTACCTCCTATCTTCACACAATGTAAAAATCAGTTACCACCTTTCAGAGTCAGAATATACAAGCTATACAGTGCAGATTAACGAAAATTATTCTTCTTAATATTACAATGTCTATATTACAAGATTTGGGTAAGGACAGTGTTCTCTTTAAGTGTCAAAGAGATAAAAAAATTTAACATGTCTGGTTAACCACTCCAGCAATGTGCAATCACTAAGAACTCTTCAAAACAAATTTACCACTTTGAAAACATAGTTAAATATGTACTATACATTAAAATACGCTGTGTGTCCAAGGGTCAGGAGAAAGAATGTGATGAGCTGCTTAGAATGCTACAGCTTTTTATATTGACTGTAATAAAGGGCTCATTGTGCAAAGGTCTAAGCATTCTGGCAAGCCCCGGGAGCACTGGAAACAGTCATGCCAGATACATTTTATATCCATATTAGGCCGAAGACAAAAAGGGTGGTGAAGTGGAGTGAAAACCATGATGTCCTCTTCTGATTCTAAAGTGAGGCACTGGATTGTGTATTTCTGAAAATCGTGATGTTCCCTTATGATTCTGAAATGGAGCACTAGATTGTTTATTTCTGGACTATTCCTAATGGTTGCAAGTTCACATCTACAACAACAAATCTGAGCTCAAAAATAAATTCAGATATGCTTGAGTGACTATAAAAATCTTTGGGAGGCATTTGGCTCCCCGTTAGATTTTGGAGATTTTGCAAAATCTGTCAGCCCAGACTGCCTTTTGAGCTGATGACCGCATTTCAGGCAGTCTTTTAGAAAATCATTTTAAGTTTCTATTTTAAATTGTGTGTGTGTGTGTGTGTGTGTGCATGTGCATGTGTGTGTCTGTGTGTGTGCAGATGTGTGTTAGTGTGTATGTGTGTGTGCATCTTATGTGCATATGTATGCAGGTTGTTCCCTCTGAAGACAGAGTTGTCAAATTGCTCCCAAAGCTGAAGTTACAGAGCTGCCTCAGTGGGTGACAGGAATCAAACTTGGGTTCTCCGTTGTGTAAGTGTACTAATTTTCTGTATCCATTCCTCTTTTGAGGGACATCTGGGTTCTTTCCAGCTTCTAGCTATTATAAATAAGGCTGTTATGAATATGGTGGAGCACGTGTCATTATTACATGTTGGAGCATCTTCTGGGTATATGTCCAGGAGTGGTATAGTACTAATTGGATATTACAAACAATGAATTCATGAAATTCTTAGGCAAATGGATGGAGCTAGAAAATATCTTGAGTGAGGTAACCCAATCAAAAAGAACACACACACTATGCACTTGCTGATAAGTGGATATTAGTCCCAAAGCTCTGAATACCCAAGATACAACTCACAGAACACATGAAGCTCAAGAAGAAGGAAGACCAAAGTGTGGATACTTTGATCCTAGTAAGGTGGATCAAAATACCACATGGCTCACAGCCAACCAATAGACTGAGCATAGGGTCTCCAATGGAGGAGCTAGAGAAAGGACTCAAGGATCTGAAGAGGTTTGCAACCCCACAGGAGGAAAAATAATATGAACCAACCAGTATTCTCAGAACTCCCAGGGACTAAACCATCAACCAAAGAGTTCACATGGAGGGACCCATGTCTCCAGCTACATATGTAGCAGAGGATGACCTTTCAGACATCAATGAGAGGAGAGGCCATTGGTCCTGTGAAGATTGATGCCCCAGTGTAGGGGAATGCCAGGGGTGGGGGATGTTGGCAAGCAGAGGGAGGGGAGGGGAGGGGATAGAGGATTTTCAGAGGGGTTGTGAGGAAAGGGGATACCATTTGAAATGTAAATAAAACAAATAAGTAAAAAAAAAAACGGGTTCTCTGCAAGTGCAATAAGTGTTCTTATGCTTACTGAGTCATATCTCCAGCACCTCGAAAGGTATTTTATTACTTTCTGTATACATTTATTCTCTATACTTCAGATAATAGTTATAAATTGTCATAAATAATTGGTGTTTACAAAAAGATCCTTTTAATAATGATAACCCCTCCACGTTCCACTGGGGCTTATGGGCATTTTGGCTTTCCCCTTTGTTTCTCTGTAGCCTTTCATCTCTATGTACGTATGACCAGAACATCTAGGAATTCCTCTGCAGTGAGTCGGGCAGCTAGAAATGGGCCAGGCAACGACTTACTCAAATGGAATTTGGCTTATTTGTGGATTTAAAATATCTGCTGTTTTTCCTCTGTCTCATTATCCTCTGTAATCAGATCACCCATGGTGGGAGGTAGACAATTTGGGGAGAACATTAGAAAAGCACACTGACATAGCAGGCAGCAGCTAATGGGTGGGGAAGTGGGGTGCTGGCAATTTGGCTTTGGGGGCCAGAAGCTGATTTTTTAAAAGATTTATTTTTATTACCTTTAAATTATGTGTGTATCTGAGTGGGGTTATGTGCTCATGAGTGTAGGAACCCATAGAATTCAGAAGAGGGTATTGGATACCCTAGAGCTGGAGTTACAGGTGATCTGAAGCTGCCAGGCATGGGTGCTAGAAACCAAATTCTGCTCCTTTACTAGTGGAGCCTTCACTTCAGCCCCAACAGGCTGATTTTTTTTTTTATTACAAGTATTAGAAAAGAATACTGAATAATGTCTCTGGATTCAATGAATTATGTAATGAAAGCACATACAATGTGACTGCTATGATTTATATGATAACAAGTATAGTATGATTTCATATTGTCAATTAGCTTTAAACAGTAGAACAATGAGAGAAGTGAAGGTTTGTTTGTCTCATAGTTTAGCTCACTTTCATTGCTGGGATTGGATTCTCTAGGGCTGTTGCAATGCACAGAGCTATACTGTCAGGTTCAATCCCATTTCTCTTCAATAGTAAAATGTAAATTATGTTTAAGAACAAAAATGGGATACAATTTGAATGCTTGGCCTATAGCCTAGACAATGCAATCATGGAAATGGGTGGTTTTGGTGCCAGCATTTCATTTTAATATATTTTTGAAGGTTCTGCACAGAGGAATAAAAATAAACATATTTTTAAAGACTCAACATTCATAGTGATGAAGATAAATAAAAACCAAATTAAACAGCATGTGGCTGAGTGGTCTTTCATCATATTGTACTTGAATCCAGGAACCTTTACATTGATTCTGGGTATCAATCTTAGCTCATGGACTTGGGTCGCAATGGTCTTTACCTAAGAGCCATTTCATTGGACTCTACCTGAATGCCATTTGAATCTCCAGTCTCACTGCCTCAGTGGAAGGAACTCTGTCTGTCCATCTGTCCATCCATCTGACTGTCACCTGATAGGAATACAGCTTCCCCTTAGCTTCAGCAGGCTTTCCTGCTATCAGTCCAGAGCCATCCATGTAGATTCCCATTATACAATAAGAACACAGGACTGTAAGCATATATTTTAATTGGTTCTAATATTGGAAATTAAAACAGGAAGCAGTCAGCACTCTTCTAATGCTAAGCGTTCAAGGTGGGTGGGCACGTGAATTATCAAAAAACATGAGTACTGGCACCAGTGGCTCCACAGAGAGGTGCCCCAGGCACCGAGATCATGATAAACTTTGAACTCTGAGTTCATATTCCCTTTTGCTCACTAAAGACTGGCCATGCCCAGATTAAAAGAATGTTACCAGAAATGGTCAACAGTCACGACTCTAGCTGAACCTAATACCCGGAGATGTTTTGAAACAGGCTGTGCTGAGCTATGGCACATTACTTAAGTCATGTGCTCCCAGCTTGATGACAAGTTTGGGACAGGGCGGTGCTGGGACATTCCTGGGAAGGTCTAAGTTCTGTGGATAAAGAGACTAAGTAATGCAGTCAAGAACTGTGATTCCCCAGGAAAGCTTGCCAGAAACTAAGGGGAAGCTGCATTCCCATCAGGTGACAGACAGAGTTCCTCCTGCAGAGGCATTAAGACTGGAGATTCAAATGGCATTCAAGTAGAATCCAGTGAAATGGCTCTGTAGGTACAGACTTGCCACCCAAGCCATGAGTTAAGTTTTACACCCAGAATCTATGGAAAGGTTAAATCATAGAACTGAATCCACCATGTTGTCCTTTGGCCTCCATGCACAAGCTTTGGTACTCCTCACCCAACATGTAATAAATAAATAAATAAATAAATAAATAAATAAATAAATAAATAAATGATAAATAAGTAGATATGATTTATAAAAGAGCTGTAAGTAGTAAAGAAATGCTTGTCTTCACATCAGAAACCTCTCTCCTGCCCCACAGAATCCCAACATAGAGGACAGGAGTCGGATGAGTAGGGACTCTCACCTTTGATTTGGGCAACTTTTATTGTCCCTCTCTCTCAGTTCCAGGGTATTGATTCTTATCATCCTGGGGCTACATTTAATTCTACTCCGGATGCTCCCACAGATTCCCAGAATGCTCCAGTGGCCTTAATAGGCTACAGCAATTCATATCCAGGAATTACACCTATGAATTGCTTCCAGAAGCAGCTACAGACAAAAGATCTGATGATGGTATGAATTCTCCACAGTAACAGCCTCAGATAGGACATTGATGCCTATTTTGGTTGGTGAAAGTTTACTGGAACTTTACTCTATTTTACACTTTGGGAGGGATTATTTTTTAACTCTCAGTCTGTATATGATAAATAAGCCAAACTGTGATATAATTTACTAAGTTAATCTAATGCAAAACTCCTGTCCTTTCAGTTTTCTTCTTCCTTTTATCATTGCACTCCAAACTAAACTCACAAATCAAATTTGTGACTTTTGTGCAAAAACAAAGAACCAGAGAGAGAATTTCTCAGCCATGTTCAAAGTGGTTGGCTTCTTGTACCACCGTGTTTGGAAGCAATGACATCAGAAAGGAGGGCGAGAGTTTGGTGGAGGGGTTGGTGGACTTCTTCCAGATGAATCTCCTGCTGTAAATGGGTAGATTGGACAGGTGAACTATTCATAGTGTTGTTCTCAGAGCTGGCCCAGGTTTGATGATTGCTGGGAACACATGCATTGAGGATTACCACGGGAAAGGGTTGGCGGCTATTTAGTCAGGTTTCAGAGAGCATTCACAAAGGCTGATAGAAAAAAAAAAGAGGAAGAACTTTCCAGCACTCAGAGTTGTTAGGTTAAGATCTATGTTGAGTTCCCAGCGCGGGAGAGGACAGTTGTCAGTATTTAATTATATTAAAGATTTTATTTGATTGACTAATGTACACAGTGTTTCATAAGTAGAATTTACTATAACACAATGAATTGTTAATTTTAAGGCGTGGGATTTGTTGTCTGACTAGTTTCCATTGGTCTCTGAGAGTACTTAGCAGGCAGCTCGTTGCCGTCTGCATTGCGTTGAGCTGTACCTGTATTCTATCCTGAGTTCTACTCATTTTCTATATGTACACTGATCTTCATGCTGTTTTCACTAATCATGGCAATTAGCATATTTTACCATATCAGTTATTCAGTTACTGGTGAAACCTTTACCCATATCCTATACATAAGCAATTTGACATGATTAATAAAATGTTAACTTCCTTCTTAATAAAATAAAAAGAAGTCGAACCAAGCAACAGGAACAACTAAACAGCCAACCCTTCAGAAATGAGTCACTCTTTTCTATATGATGAAAGTCACTTAGAAGTCAATACAAAACAAACAACCAGCCAAGCAACCAACCCTCTGATTTAATATTTAATACAAATACAGAGAATAGTCCTTTCCAGGATAGTGTGAGATCAAAGACTGGTAAGACTCTCTGCTCTGAGAGATGAGAGGCAGATGAGCAAGTCTATACAGTTGATCATCACAGGGTGGGAATGCACGTCTAGAATGCGGTGGGAATGTGGCCACTTTAGAGCCGTGTTTGATGTGTGTTTATAGATGAAGTGAAGAGCCTCCTTGATGACACTGGGTCTCACAGGCACAGAACAGGTAAAGGGCGGAGGAAGCGTGAAGACCGGCTGCTGGGTGGATACCAGTACAGGATGAAGCCAGAAGGATGACTGATGAATTAATACAACAATGTGTAAAGTAATTGATGCATATTAAGGTGAAAATTTTAAACCTATCCATAGTGTATTTCTTCTTCCAAGGAGAGAGGTAGGCTGGATTGAGCCATGGATGCCAAAGAACCAAATGGCTGTCAGTGGTAGAATAAGTGGGACAGTTTCAAGGTTTAAAACAGAAGGAAGTTGCTGATCAAACAATGCTGAAGATACAGCAACATAGAAGGGGCTATCATCTCTGATTGCCCAACTGTAGCAACTTTTAAAAATGCAATTATAGTACTTTAACTCACTAGATTATGTAGAAAAAGCTCCTAAGCTTACTCCCATGAGTCCCAGGGACACATGCCAGATAATAAAGAAAAGACATGACTGGCAACATTATAAACATATATGGGAATGTTATCATGATTTTCCTTACTTGTACTGTAAATGTAACTTTTATTCACCAGTTTTAATTGTCATCTTGAAGGCTTACTGTTGAATCAGCTCTTGCTTTCTAGTTCTTTCTGAATCCTGGCTGGCTGGTTTGACTCAGCTGTTCTGACTCAAATCTCCTCTTCAAGCTGATTGAGTCCAACTGGCTTCTCTCAGCTTCTCATTGAATTTGTCTGCTTGGAAAAGCTGCCTCTGAATTCCACAAACTGAACTGTACTGACTACACAAACTTAACAGAACTGTACGGAACTGCATAAATTCAACTGCATTCAACTGAACTGCATAGAACTGAACTCAACTGAACTTCACTCACTGAACTGCCCTCCTCCCTCTACACTGCTTCTAAGTAGCCTTTCTTGTCTGTTCTCTTGAGAGTTGGGTGCACCTTTATCTCTGACTCTTTTTTTTTTTTTTGTCAAATCTTTCTCTGATTCATCACTTTGTCTGTCTGTCCCTCAATTAGATGTCGATGTTTGGGATTAAAGGTATGTACTAAAGCCACGTCTGTATTCCAGCCAGAGGGATTAAAGGTGTATGCTAAGGGCATGTCTATAGTCCAGCCAAAGGGATTAAAGGTGTGTCTGTATTCCAGCCAGATCACACAGACCTAGAAGATCTTTGGATGTGGTCCCTTGCCAGAGCAGCCATGTTTCTGGATTAAAATTCCTCTATATTGTACAATTAACATATACTAATTAAGTAAACAAACAGGTCTGGGGCTGTCTGAACAGATAAGAGTACACTTGATGTGTAACCACAAGGACTTGAGTTCAAACCCATGGTACCCACACCAAAAGCAGGCAAGGCCTCACAATTTGTAACTCCAATACTATGGGGGCCTGGAAGCAGATACAGGAGGATCCTTGTTGCTAGTTGGCAGCCTAGCTCCAGATTCAGAAAAAACCAGTGTCCAAGCAACAGTATGAAGAGTGGTACAGAATAAAGCTGGCTGTTCTCTTCTTCTGTGGCCTCGGCATGTACCTACACACAAATGTGGTCTCTCTCCCTCTCTCTCTCTCTCTCTCTCTCTCTCTCTCTCTCTCACACACACACACACACACACACACACACACACATCATAAACACAATACACACAAACAGAGCTTATAATGTTACGATTCTGTTGTTGGTGTCTGTCAGTCTCTTGGCTGGCCTTGTTACCCCTTCACATTTCCAAGGAGTTTGAAATGCCAAGATAACATGGAATCAGAATGGACCTAGGAGAATCCAAATACTACTGTCTTTCAACTTTATTTCTTTCCTTCTCTGGAATAGAGTAGAACAAGAGTGATGGTTTTAGCATGGATTAGGGTTTCAACCCAGGTAAACTAAAAGCCATGGCTAGAATGAATTCAGCCTTACTGAACCATGGGCAAGTAAGGAGAAGACAGTCTGCACTATGAAGAAGGTTGGGGTTTCTGGGGACTCTACTGCTCCTTTCCAATCATGCAGTCACTTTCCATGGATATTCACCGACATCATAGTTTTTATTTTTGCTCCTCCTTTTGCCCATTTGTTTATAAGAACCGCAAAAGCTGGGGTGAGGTGAGTGGGTGTAGTCTGGGGAGCTGCTATTTCTCTTCAGGAGCATTTGGGCAATGTCTGGGGGCAGTTTTGATGGCCAGGCTGAGCAGAGTATGTGCTACTGATATCTGCTGCTGTAGATGGCACAGACAGGCACAGAATGGCTCTCTATAATGAATGATTATTTGCTGAAATATTGTGTCTAGACTGAAAAATCTCTGGTCCAGACTCTATTCTGAGTTCCTATAAAAATACCTGGAAAACAGTAGGTGATCAATAAAGATTATTCAAAACATGATCAGTACAGAATTAATTCTTTAAGTTAATAATTCAAATTAGATGGACATGGTTCTTGATTCATTAAGGGCATGAGACCTTAATTTTCTAATCTATGAATTAAGCAGGTAGAAATGTTTAGGTGATGAATGATTGGTAACACAACCTCATGCAGAATTTAGAAATACAAGAACTAAGATATCATATGAGAATTAAACTATATATCTATCTACACGTGATGAAGTGGGGCCAGGACATGCCAAGGACTCTTGAAGGTGAAGGAAGGTACCAAGACGGTAACTTCAGGGGCAGCATGACAGTCCTACTGCCCAGATTCCAATCCCAGCTCCACCAATTTCCAGGAGGACAGATTAGCTAGGCACTGTGTTCTCATCTATAAAACAAGACTAAGTAAAATGCTTGCCACAGGGTGGCTGTAACGAGCAAATGAAAATATATTTAAGCAACGTGTTAAGTGCCATGCCTAGGACATAGGGAACACTCAGTAAAAAGTAGCTAGTATTTACAAATGGAGTGTGTAGCCTCACCTAGGCCATTAGCCGCTGGAAGGAATTAAGTGTTAATTAGGGCTGCAGGGGAGGAAGCAGCAGAGGCCCCAAAGAGCAAGTCAGAGAGGAAATGAATCCCGACTGCCTCCCTGCCATGTGTCGGGCATCTAGTAATGTCGCAGATCCATTATCTCACTTAATTCCTCGGCATACTCTTCAGCTGAAGGAGGCTGAATGAGTCTCGGTCAAAAGACAGCCAGCCTTTGATCGAGGTGCGTGGACGGACGTGCCGGACGATGGCAGAGCCCTCTCTACCTGTGGACCAAAGCGGACATGCTGTGGTCAAACATGACCGTGACCAATTCACAGGAACAGGTTCCTGATGTCAAAGTCACCTTTGCTGTAAAAACTCAAGCTTAGCCATATGCTCTTGCCCTCTGAGTCATCCAGTGAAATGCCCCAGCTCTGAATTAAACTTCCTAAACAGTTCTCAGATCCTGTTTTCTTTTCTCCGCCTGTTAACAGGTGACATTTGAATGCGCACCCCACACTGCCATGGAGATCCTTGCATTGCCTTTATTGACTATTATACTCTGGGGTTTCAAAAGGTTTCTTTTATGAGCTTAAACAATTCACGTTCTTTTCTGAGGAAGAACAGTGCTAGCGCCCATTACAGCAGGCAGGGCAGTCTCCTCAGTAGAGTGAGCAGTGTGGCTGGGTGGGGCTGCCCCACCCCCACCCCTCCCCGAGAGCTGAGACTGAGGCTGTGTAAATCTTCAGTCAGCACTGTCTGACAGCCAAGTGGAATAACACCTTCAGGAAATAGTTTTACCATATTTACCACATTGCCATGGTTTGAATATGGTTTGTCGGCCTTACAGAGACAGCAGGAACTTTGAGGGACCGGGGCGTAGGAACTTTCAGGGACCGGGTCATACGCACAGGGCTCGCGTGGGTCTAAGTCAGATAGGAGCCTCGAGCTGAGAGGGGAAAGGGACAGAAGCTCCAATCCTAACTCAGAAGCTATCTCCAATTGATAGCGATTTATAAAGGAACAGTTGGATTTTTCGCATGAAGTCTCACTGGGTGTACAAACCATACTGAAGGGCAGGCTCTGTGACCAAGCAGTACATGGCCAGCACAAGACAAGACAAACTCTATGTCAATTTTGGAGGCTTTTTTTTTTTCCTCATAAGGCTTCATTTTTTCCACCTTAAGGTTCTTTTGCTTATATATTATGGTGTCTGATTTCGTTGGAATGGGTTTTGGGTGTGAGTGTGTCTGTATGCGTTTATTATGCTATTCCTTTGACTCTTTTTTTCCTGCTTGTTTTATCTGTTTCCAGTCTGCTTATTTGTATTTTACCTTATGTGGTAGTTGCCCATTTGTATTCTAATGAGAGAGAAAAAGGGTGTGGATTTGGATGCGTGGGGAAAGGGGAGGATCTGGGAGCAGCTGATGGAGAGGAAACCAGAATCAGAGTATATTGTATGAAAAAAAAAAACATCTATTTTCACTAAGTATTTCACCATATTCTTTAAGGTTTGACTCCGTTGAAACTCTTGTGGAAGATTATCATTGGAGCAATGTTGGGAAGCTGGCCATTCTATCAACAGATGAACAGATAATGAATGGTTCATGAACTCAGTGGAATTTTATTCTTTTGTAAAGAAAAGTAAAATAATGAAATTTGTAGGAAAACGGATGAAACTGGAAACTATAATGTTGGGTGAGGTTACCCATACAAAAAGACAAGCAAACAACAAAAACAAAACAAAATCAACCAACCAAAACAAACAAACAAACAAACAAAAAAACACCCCACACTTTCTATGTGTGTACTCCAGCCTGACAAACATGAAATCATATGTGAATATGTGTGAGTGTGTGCGTATGCGTGCACGTGTGCACATGCGTGTGTGTGTGTGTGTGTGTGTGTGTGTGTGTGTGTGTGTGTAAATGTTAGTAAAGCCTAAAAACTAGAAAGGAGAACAAAAGAAAGTGACAACAGGTGGTAAGAATGGGGCAGACAAAAGACACTTGAGTGACAAAGAAATAGGTGTGCTTTCAGGGGAACCTGACTAGCAGAGGGCTGGGGGAGATGGGGAATGGGGGGATGGAGAACCTACCAAAATACACATGCTTTGAAAGCTGCATGATGATATATAATAGCATGCATGCTGGTTTAAAAAATACTTTTAAAAAGAATTAATACTTTTCTCTAGGGAGGAGGCTAATTCTTGTCTGTGACTAAGGGACAAAGTGAGGTGTCCCCACACCCCCCTCCCAGGCCCGTGTTTGGTTCTCACCCGCCCTTTCATTGTCTCACTGAATTATCACAAGAGGAATGGTCCTCTCCAGAGGCTGAGCAGACATTTCGGCCACGCCCTTGGTCTTCTCAGGCATCAGATTTCTTAGTGACAGTGATTCCATTACTGCGATGGGAAATGGACCATCATTCCTGTGTGGGAGATTTATCTCCTTTGGGGTACTCTGTTTTACTTAGTTCCAGAACTGCTCCCCTGAACTATCAGCTGAAGCCACTCTAATAAAAGATCTAATAAGAGCTGCTGGAGGAGCAGAGACCTGGGCTTAATGAAGTCCTGTTTGCTAGAAGTCCACAGAAGAATGTGCGTCTGATAGCAACAACCACTGCTGTGAGAGAAACCATGTTTCCGGCTGTTCTATCGGTTTCTTTACTCCTGGCATAGCATGTGTACATCATGCCACCCATTTCCTTTCTTTTGGAATAATTTAAGTGGAAAATATCAAAGATTAAATAAGCAGAATTGTATAAGCAAATGTGTCATCTATTCATTTTAGAAGTAAGCCAGCCTGGCAGTGGGCACTCAATGACTTGGTGTGCACTCTCTCTGCTACTCTCTGTGGGCATCCGTTAGAAGTGGCCTGGGACTTGTGCTAGACGGCTCCTTTTATCAAGTAGCCATTGGTAAGAAGTTTCTCTGCTGGCATTGCAAAACCACCAGAAGACAAATTTCTTAATTCGTTTCCATCAGCAACGACGTTCTATGCCTCGGCTGACAACTGAATGCTCTCTCAGCTAAGTCACGATTTGGATTCTGTAACTCGGTGACTTCAAAGCTGTAGGAGGGGAAGGAGATATTTTAAAATACAACATCACAAGATAAATTTGGAATGAGGAGGTCTATGCAGAGGATATAAAGCTAATTGTTTTTCTAGTTCTAGTCTGTCATGAATTTTTGGGTTTGGTGGTAGATAAGTGCATATAATATATTCAGTACTGAAAGTGTAAAACTTAATGGGACACAACTTTCATTTTAAATGTCAATCTTAACTGTGAATAAGTTCATTAGGTTGCATAGACTTTGGGTCTGTTAATTTTGGTATGTGATATTTTATTTATTTGCAATTTTTCACAATAAAGGTTATTAATGAGTAAAAAAGTTATAAATGTGTAAAAATAGTTCAAGGCAGAAGCACTTCTTGGCATGATGCATGAGACTTTCTCACAACATCAGTGAGTTCAATACCATTTCCACAGTAATACTGGCACGGAAGCAATATTTGTTGCCATATGACCTTTTCATTACAAGAGGAATCTTGAGTGAAGTCTATCATCTTTGCAAGAACAGAGGAAATTGCCACAGTATGTGCTAGCCACTTTTAATTATGCTTTTTCAAAATTGTTTGTTTCACTCAGTTTCCTTAGTGGACCAGTACACATTGACATTTCTGAATCTCAACATCAAATACATGTCCTTTGAATATCTATATGCCGAAACAGGAAAGCTAGATAAGGCACCTGCTGTGTACCCGGGTTTGAGACTGCTCATGTGTAAATCATGGTGAACTGGGCCAGCTGCCCAGGAACACTGAGGACTTGTGCTAATGATGCTGAACTCGGGTAACTGCTCATAAATACTGAGAAAAGGTGGTGAACTGGACTAGTGACGTCTTCTACAATATTGTGTTTACATAAAGACCAGCAAGCTAAATGATCCAAGCCCACGTGCTTCATCCCTTTTCTTTCTGAAAACGAATGAAGTGAGCTGTCATAATGACAAATGGCAGCATATGTTGCCTATGATACAGATGGATATTGTTAAGCAAAAATAGAATTTTGGAATGACTACATCTGCTACTAAGACTACAAGACCCTTCCCAAAACTAAACACTTGTTACTAATTAGACTAATTACTAATAAGACTGTTAATGATATTTAAAAGAAGTGTGGTTTTGGTTCTGTGAAGTAAAGAATGTCAAGTAAAAGGATCTGACTGAGTAAACTCACTTCCCAAGCAACAAACACATGATATCATAAACCACACATGGCCGGAGAGATCTACACAGGGTGTGAGTAGATGATAGATGTTAATGAAATAAATGGTGAATCCGTGGAAGTGGTTTAGGATTTCACATTACAGTTTGCCTTAGAGAACTGACCCCATACTGGATGCAAGTTAGAAAGGGGTTATATGGAAGTGTCCAGTCTGGACTTTACAATTTCCAGAAGAATGGCTTTAGAACCCAGAACCTTACTACTGTGTGTGTAGGCAAAGGAAATGAAAACGCATGCCGAATGGATGTGTGCACTCAAATACTTACTTCAGCTTAGTGACGACTCCATCATCACTAAGAGATGGACTATATCTGAGTTTAGGTCAATGGGTGAATGGGTAAGGACAGGTGGCACGTATATACATAATAGAATACTAGTTGGACTTTAGAAGGGAATCCTGTTAGTTAATATATCATGAATAAATCTAAAACTGTCAATTAAAATTTAGATACACCACAGAAGACTCACAATAGCTGAAAACCTCATGATAAGATGAGGTTTTTTATATTTTCCAACGACACATTTAGATAAGACTAAATTCTCCTCATCATTATCAACCACAGCAGTGTGTGGAGGAGAGCCGTGTGGCTTCAAGGATGTCTGTGTGCTACGCTTCCTCACCATGCTTGCCTGCTTTTCTATTTCTCAGTTTTTTTGTGCTTTCTTTTATTTCTGTCATTTGCAATACCAGAATTTCCAGGTTATTCTAAATATATTGCATTTAGTGAAGGGCTTCTTTCTAGCATTGTATTCTGAATTTCAGATAATTAACCTGCAGTTAACTCAGCATGCTTGCAAAGGAGTGTCTTGATCCAGATTATTAGCATAGTTATCCTTGTCATGGCCAGGAGAGACACACTGACTTAGAATTCTAGCTACGCCTCACCTGTGCACTGGCCCCACTTTCTTGAGTATGCAGGCCCTCCAGCGACTGGGACTCCTTGGCATCAAACACTGCTCTTACCATTTTGCCAAATGTCGAAATGCCCTATCAAGTCTGCAGACACACCATTCATTAACAACAGCAAGCTATCATTATTAAGGAAAATTTCATTTTGCTGACCAAAACAAAGCAAAAATTATGTTCTAAAAGGTGAGTTTAGAAGCAATGGGAGACCTCTGGTGAACTGAATTTCAGATTCTATATAGAAATTCTTGCAACAAAGGACAAAACTTCCAGAGTATGGAGCTCTTCACCTTTGGAGCCAGTGGAATGAATTAAATTGGGGCAAACTACAGTTAGCATATTTCACAGAAACAAAACTCCCACTAAAGCTCTGAATGACTTTTGAGATAGCTGAGTAATCCTGCTGATAGAAAGATTCTCCCCGACAGGGGACAAGAGTTCAAGCTGTGTTCTGGCATTTTCTGCTAAGGACTTTTCCAAAATAACGCTGCTAAGTAAGGCACTGTGCCCAGAGTCTTGTAGAAGTCTAAAACAAAGCATACCAGCATAGTTTGCAGTAATCAGGTTTGAAAGACCAGAGACATGATGGCAACACTTGGGCTGCTTTCTAAATGACCCTTTCCTAAAATCACCTAAAATTAAGAGACGAATGTAAGCTTCGTAGACCAGTTTAAATCAAACCAAAACACAATGTCACAGATATACAAGCCACCACACACTAACGTAAGGAATAAAGCCACAAGAACAGCTGATGTCAAAGGAAAAGCACTTTCTCAAGAAGCTTATAAAATCCAAATTTCTTCAATAAAAGGGGTATTAGGTTGGGAGTGTGAGGAGACATGCAATATATTTTTTATTAAGGAAACTTCATCAGGATGGAGAGTAGTTGCTGAAACCAAAGCACAACAATAACAATAACAACAACAAAACTCTTTAGTCTTCCTATTAGAGAATGAAGCGATTCTGTCAACATGATTAAAAACAAATACAATAATGGCTATAGAGGATGACTTTCAAGCTAAAATGAATGAAATATTGAAACGAAAATGTGAGATTGCAGTAGGAGGAGGGTTGAGTAAATTCCAGCGTGACCCCGTTGTTCCTGTGTGTCTACAGAGCAGAGAATCATTTCTACAAGCACACCGACTCTCCGTTGGTGGATGAATGACTAGTAGGGCTAAGAGAGTAGGCTCTAAGGTGGAGCTATCAGCTTTGCGTAGTCAACACCATTAGTGACTCCATTGTCCTCCCCTGTCCTCACCCACACAGGCTCCCTGGTCAGGCAGATTAATTTCAACCTCCAACCTCAATGCATCCACATCACAATGACACAACTCTACTGAATTTTGGTTTCCTCATTGAAAGATAGGGGGATAATAATTATAGCTCTTTACCAAGTTGCTCTGATAGGAAATAAAACAGTAACAGAAATAACTTTTACAAAGGGCTTCCTGTAGGTCAGGCACTCTGCACATGGCGCATTAAGTCTTTAGCATCCACAGCAGTGTGACCTGTAAGTGTCCCCAGTGATGGCCACACAAAGAATTTAAGTAGCTTACCAGTCAATGGCCACAGCTAATCAGGGATAGATTTGTAATTGCAGAAATTGAAAGAGAGACTCACAGGTTCCCAGGATATGGTCATAGTGTGGAGTGTCAGGGTGGGAGGGGAATACGGCTGGAGTCAGGGGCTACACAACCCTGAGATGCTGTCCTGTTCTTGTAGTTGGCTCCCAGGTGTGGCATCACAGAGACACTGGCAGGTGCAAAGGGTGTGTTAAATACCACCCACTGGCTTCTCAGCTCTTCAGCATGGAGGTGGAAAGAGTGATCACCAGGCAAACAGAGAGGTAACACATGATGCCAAGCTCTCCACAAGAGCTTGAACTCAAGGAAAGTAGAAAGTCTAGAAGTTTTCCTTGGAAAGCAAGGGAAGAAAATAATTTAGAGCAAGAAAAATGTCAAGCAGTGGGGAAAAATCCAGGCTATTTCTTGATGTAAATAACGAGATAAGCTTTCTGGAAGGTTTAGTTGAAACTAAAACATAAGAAGTGGGAGGGGGTTGATTGGGGAACGGGCAGAGGGAAGAGGGCTTATGGGACTTAAGGGGAGTGGGGAACCGGGAAAGGGAAAATCATTTGAAATGTAAACAAAGAATATAGAAAATTAAAAAAAAGAAGAAATGACTTTTTCTTTTAAATTAAAAGAGCCTGTTTAGTGTAGTAGATAGCTATCTTACTGATTAGATATTTATAATATTTACAGCATATTATATTTATAATATACAGCTACACATTTGTTATAACAAAATATGTGGTTTTTTTGCCTTTATAAAGGAAGGTCCTGTAAATAATTATTTTAGTGAATCAATATTATAGTTATATATAATATATTTTAAATAACTGATATATATCAAACATAATACTATTATCATGGGTATTACCAGTTTGAAATATAAGTTTATGAAGTGTGACAAACAGAAAAAAAAAAAAGAAAATCTTCAGCGCTTGGAAGAAGCCAGGATAGCAACAATTTCACACAGCTGCCTCTCTGCATTAGCAACATCACTGAAGACACTGGCTGGAAGCTTTGTGTTTACAAGAACGAAATCCTCAGCCAGTAATATGCAAAGTTCAAATGCCAGGGGGTTACTGAAGTTTTCTGATAATCCTTTCTCTGAAAACACATCAAACAAAATTTATATGGCTCAATAATAGAAAGAACTCGAAGAGCAAAATTTGATTTGGTCATTGTCTAAGGAGAGGGCAAGGAAAAGGAGTCTTCCTCCATAGCTGGGTTACTATGCTGATGGTGGGCTTACTTACCAGCTGTATGCCATGTATGTTCAAAAATCCCATGATAAAAATGGGCATGATGACATCACATGCCAGGTGTACATCAAGTTGTTTGAACTCGTTTCAATAGAATTTATATGACATGGAGCTGTTTTATATCGTGTAACTCTTAATTTTATTAAAAAATAAGATTAGGTTTGTCAGTGAGAGAGGAGGCACCTAACCCTCAAGAGACTGGAGGCCCCAGGGAGTGGAGGTGGGGGTGGGGTGGGGGTGGGGATATCCTCTTGGAGACAAGGGGTGGGAGGGTGGAGGAATGTAGAACAGTCAGAGGGCAGACCAGGAGGGGGATAAAAACTGGACTGTAAAAAATGATTAAAGAGTTTAAAAGAAAGAAAGAAAGGAAGGAAGGGAGGAAGGAAGGAAGGAAGGAAGGAAGAAAGGAAGGAAGGAAGGAAGGAAGGAAGGAAGGAAGGAAGGAAGGAAGGAAGGAAAGAAGCTAGAGTCCCATGAAAAACCAAAATTCAATACCCAGTCTTAAAAAAAGAGAAAAAAATTAAAATATGAATTAAAAAATAAGATAAGGTTTTAAATACTATTTAACAGAAAGTGAATTCATAGGAAGATTTTTTTATCATTTTTATTTTTTATGTGTTGCTGAGTCTATACCCAAGGCCTTGGGTCTTAGTAAGGAATGACTCCACTAGGCCTCATCTTCAGTGGCTACCTGCCAGCTCCCCTGAAGAAGTTAAAATATCTTCCGTCCAATCCAGAGAAATGGCTTAAATGAATGCCTCTCTGTAAAGAGCTACTTCTTATTTTTTTGCCAATTAGTATACAGGCAGATGTAACATTCTCCAGTCAAGGATCGTCACATATAAATTGAATACTAACTTTGGGAGGAGATCTGAGGAGTTGAGTCCTTCCTATGCAGTTACTGTGGTGAGACATCAAATGAGCAGACTCAGGAAGAGGAAGGGGATTTGGAGGTCCAATGAAACCAACAACAAAGAGCAGAAACACCACGCATCATGAATGGGGTCAGAGGTCTGATCATACACTCACTCGCAGGTGTTCAAACACGTGGCCTTTGTACAGTTTCTAAGGCCTAGTGATAGCGGTGGAGCTAGCCTCTGGGGGACAATGGCGGCTCTTCTTGGGAAGAGGCAATGGTGTGAAGATGCCATGGAAACTGAAGGCTCTGAAGACAGGTGGCTGGGGAGAGTCCAAGGGGAAGGTGAGAAGAATTTACTCTCTTGGGATAAAGGGCAAATCAGACATTTCAGCCACTTAGAGGAAAAGGAAGTACACCTTATGTGGGTGAATGATGGCTTCCCAACTGACAAAAGTTCTCACATAGGTATTTTTGGTCTCAGGGGTAGAATTCTTTTTTGACCAGTAAAGAGGGCAGAAAGCTCAATTCTATTTTAATATTGGCTTTGATGTGGTGGAGACACATAGTTTGATGACCTAGTATAGTTCTTTGACTGTCGCTGTAGATTTTGCCTAGGCAAGATGTCCGGGATTTTCTATGCTTCTGGTAAGGAGGATTTTGTTTGTATTAGCCTTCTTTCTGGTTCCTATGAATTTAAGCCAGTGGGAGCAGTGAGCCCAGCTGATTGATTCAGATGAAGTCAGGCCACCCTCGGGGCAGCTCTTTCAGCATGCCCCCAGTCATGTCCTGCTGCTGCTCCTCCTCTCTGTCCTCCCTTCCTCCTCCTTTCTTCCTCACTCTCTTCATCTTGCCCCTCTTCTCTTCTTCTCCCTCCTTCTCCTTGTGCCTTCTCCTCTTCCTCACCTTGATCTTCCTCCCCAAGCTCCTCTTCCTCTTCTTCCCTTTTCTCTCCCTCCATGTAGAAGATAGAGTTCGTTAGAGTAGAGCACTCTCAAGAGATGAGATGCACACAGTGAGCAATCAGCTATGGACGAATGCTTTCACATACATGGAGAAAGGTTCTGAATCAATATGTCACATATGAGCATGAATTCCCATCGTCTCTCTCATGCATAACACCCAGATGAGTACTTGAGCAGAGGTACAAAAGGATCTCAGTAGAGCAGAACTCAGTTTTAAAAATCTAATCTCATTGAACCTCCATGTCACCGAGATCTATTGCTCTGTCCTGGGAGGAAATTGGACTGACCTTCTCTGGTCCTGCCTCAAGGCTCTGCACCATTTCATCAGATCTGAGTTAGGTCCTTTTCTGACAGGAATCTTTCTTTCCATGGATACATTTACATTTCAGGGTCTTACATGTTTTAAAAAATGTGAATCCAGTTTGTCTCTTCTTAAAAAAAAATATCCTTATGGCATAGCAAGCCAACTACATTATTCCTTCTAAGACTCACAAGGTTCTGCAGAACTTGTCTACAAGCACTAGGGTTGAATACACACTCACCATGTATTGTGTGAATACACAATATGTCGGAAGTTATTAGAACATTGCATATCTGTCCAGTGCTCTACAGATATCATACTGTTTAGAAGAGCCTTTATAAAACAGATCCTCAGAAAAACAATAGCGGTCATACTAATCTTTCTAACTGCTTTCATGTGTCAAGGCTTCTTGACAAACTGAACTGTGCGATTTTCCTGTTCTTACAAGTTCAATCAGATTCCCTAACTTGAGTCTTAAGAGAGGTGTCCCTTATAATCCTGCATTATTGAAGCTGATCTGTTCTTTTGGGAATTTTCAAAGGGCACGTGATGTTGACAAAGACCCCTTTGGCCACTAGCTAATATTTCCACATTAATGCTAAGATTCTTTAAATCAGTAAATAATATCTACATATTCATCTCCATCATGGCCCTCATGCACAACTTTCAACTGTGTGCATTTCACTCTAATGAACCCTCTCTGCTACATGGAGGAAGAGAAAAGGGAAGAAGAGGAAGAGAAAGAGAAGGAAAGGAACTTGGGGAGGAAGATCAAGATGAAGAGGAGAAGAAAGACAGAAGGCAGGAGAAGAAATGAAGAGACGGGGGAGATGAAGAGTGAGGAGGAAGGGAGGAGAGGAGGAGCAGGAGGGCAGCATGACGCCTTTTCAGCTAAGATTGTCTCTCCTGCCTTCCAGCATCACATTTCTCATTGCAAACTTATTCTGCTTCTTCTGCAGAGGCCCTATTGCACATCTCATGGTCTCTCTTCTCCAGTCAATACCAGTTTGTCCCTTGAACAGACTCTCAGCATGTTCTGACATTTTTTTGTTCTTTGGTACGCAGTTGTACATTTTGCTGTAATCATGTCTGCTCATAGAGTTTCATTATATGCAGAGTCTGCCACTCTGAAGAAGAAGAAGGTAAGCCCTTTAAAGGGCAATGCTGCATTTTCTCACTGTAGTCCTCTGTACATGCTCCATGTAGTGTTCTATTATATATATATATATATATATATATATATATATATATATATATATATATATATATAAACATTGTTGACTGGAATTAAGCCCCCTAGTCCCTGCGGAACTTTCAGCCTGGACACTGTTTATTCAGCCATTAAAGCATTTATCACAGGTGTTTTGAAGTGCATTGTGTGAGGTCTGTGTGACTCACAGCCCTATCCAGTTCATCTTTTTATCTCACAAAGAACCCAAGATAGCACTCTATATAAAGAACTCAACAACACTGCCTAATTAAGTCTCTATTAAATTTTAACTTTCAGTATACCATTTTCTTGTGGAGGGACAGAGATTTTCAAAGTTAAAGATTAGGCTGGGAAAAAAACTGTATTGACATTTTGGCACATGCAAGAGGGAAAGAACGGCTTGATGCTTTCCTAATTCATTATTTAAACAGAGCACTGAATTCTAAATTTAAGCAGTCAGTTGTCAAACCTTCAATGAATAAGAAACAGTTGCCATATGAAATCTAATGGCAGATGTTAAATATAGTTATGTATAAATGTTAATCTATCAATTTGTTTTGCTGCACTCAGTATAAGATTTTACCTCATTGTTAATTCCACTACAGATTAATGTACATATAACTATAAAAAGAAAAATGAAAACTGTATTTTCTATTTTAACACTTAAGATAACTTCACGACCAAGCCAGTCAGTCACTGGTTACCTTTTTCTGTTTTCCTTTCTACTTTGATTTATCCTGACAGTATTTCATTCCTTATAGGACAGACCTTTTTTTAAAATGGAGAGTTATTCACTAAGCCTTTGAGTAATTTTAATTAAAATTCAGCTCAAATCAACCCCGCGTGCTTGGAAAAAGCATCTGCCACGCTTGCTTTCCCCCTTAAGAACTTGAGCTGAAAATAAGAGCATTTTTCCTGAAGCGAAAGTGCTGTGTCTGTGTGAAGTTAAAATAGCTTCAGAGAACAATTTTCAACACATTCTGGAGAATTATGATTTTAAAAAATGCAACTTTGAGAAAACAACACGGACGCCTCTGGGACCTGACGCTACTTCTTACTATATGACATAATCACTTCTCCACAGCATGCAAAGTTGATCCTTTGAACCCTTATTGACTCTGGGCTCTTTTGTGTGACTCTAGAATAATGCCTGCCCTATAAGAAGGGCTTGTTAGTATTCCTGAAGGAAGGAAAGAACTGATACATGATGGGATATTATGGCATAAAAACCTTGCCTCTGTCCCCTTATTTCTTCTCATTGCACTAACTATAGTTACTGGTCTAGCCTAGCCTAGAATATTCTAATATAGCAATGCTTGCTAATATAGAATAATAGAATATTCTAATAAAGCAAGACTTACCCCCCTTATTAATTAATTTATTTATTCACCTCATAGCCCAGTCACAGCCCCCTTCCTCCACTCCTAGCACCACCCTTCTATCCCTCCCCCATTTCCCCATCCTTCTCTTCTCAGAGAATTCCTGAGACTTAATTGGTGGAAACTAAGTAGAATTGCAGAAGAAAGATCCAGAAAGATGAAGTGTTTTATGCAAATAATAAAAGAAGAATTGCTACAATGTATTTTTATTCTTTGGAAAAGCCACCTTTATCTTCCAGGAAATTCTTTAAAAAAATATTAATCTATTTTTATCACGAATAGAGCTCCCTATGGATACATTATGACAATGACTGCAGGCACTAATTAGCCCAAATGAAAGTATTCTCCAGGTCAGTCTGGTTTTGCTTGAGGCAACAATTCTGTTTCTTGAGTTAGATCTTCTGGCTGTCTTAGAAAGACCTGCAGCTTTAAGTTCCCAACTCTGTATTGGGATGGCACTTGTATGACGTAGCTGTTCATGTGACCAGGAGTCTTGTCTCACAGAGGTCTAGGCCCAGGCCTCAGTACACAGCCATGGTCACTACCCTGTGGCATGTATTAGGAAAGGATATGTCATAGCTTCTGATTTCATAGAATACAGTGTTACCAATAATATATACCAGACTAGTGATTTTTGATCAAACCAATGTGGATCACTGAAAACAATTAAAAATATTCTTTTTGTGGTATGGGGGTGGGGTGGGTCAAAGCCAGAAAGTTGCATATAATTGACAATCGCCCTCCCACCCATTCACAGCTCTCAAGGGGCTCTTTTCAGAATGAAATACAGTAACTGCAAATGTAAATTAGATAGGCAGGACAGTTCCCTGCTTGTGATCTCTTAAGAAAACAGTACTGGTTCCCACATAATTTAGCTCTTTATAAAGCTATTTTTGCTGAATCTATATATTACATGCAATATAATAACTTCTCATATACATTTGTTCCATACAATGATTTTGAAGTAACTTTGTCTTCAACATGATGTAATCGTTTGTTCAAATGCTCTAGCAATGCATACACAATAGTATTCTAAAATCTGAATTAAGTAACCAAAACTTTAAGTGCATATTTTTATTAAATAGCTTCCAGTGGAAATCAGTCACCTTAAGGATTTCAACTAGGATATTCAACCCACAGACAGATGCAACAGCAATGTGCCTGCTGGTTTATAATAGGTCAGGCATAAGGAGAATATACCCTTGTTTCCCCCTCTTCCCTGTGTTCAGAGACATTATAGATTCCTCTTTTCCATGTCTTCCAACTACTGATACCTCTAATCATTTCCATATATAGGCATCAGAATAATTTCTTTATTGCTTGATTAAGAGTGAAATTTTTAGAAAATAATCTTTAGTGTGGACTCCTCCCATTTTGGCCACCTTCCATTTTCTTGTTTAGACCCTCCAGATGCTGGAGGGGTAGCCTCATGTAGACTGTGTGTCTGTCCACACATCTCTCACCCTTACACATCCCAGCTCCTTTCCCCACTTTCACCCTGAACTTACTTGGTACATGCTCCTTGTCTCCTGAAAGACAAGAGTTCAGGAGACACCTTACTATCTGTTTCCTGTAATCCTACTCATGGCTGCTTCTTCCCTAAATGGGTCTGACTGTGGCTTCTGTAACACAATTCCCCCTTGACTCTCTTCTTGTCTGTGGTAACTGTTCCAATTATTACTTCCCCTATTGACTTTTACCTATGGGTACATGTGTGTTGGGATAACACATCTCTTACAACATTAACTGCATATACACAAGCTTGTTAAATTTGTGGCCTTAAAAAACCAAAACCCTTTCCATTCATTTTTCTTTATGAATCTTCTATATTCTTCTGTGGAGTTATGTTGTGCCTGATATGATAATCTTCTTCTGTATGTTTTTTATCCATGCTCTGTAAGCTTCCTAAGGGGAGAATATTCAGATAGTATACAGCAATTGTTCTGTGGTTGTTGGCCAAAATACACGATGAATGAATGAAAAAACAACTGAATGCCATGGTTTTCCTCACTTTGAAAAGTCATTCATTTACCTGATACTTTTATTTTTTTTGTTTTTTATTTTTTTAATTTTTTTATTCGATATATTTTTTTATTTACATTTCAAATGATTTCCCCTTTTCTAGCCCTCCACTCCCCGAAAGTCCCGTAAGCCCCCTTCTCTCTCCCTGTCCTCCCACCCACCCCTTCCCACTTCCCTGTTCTGGTTTTGCCCTATACTGCTTCACTGAGTCTTTCCAGAACCAGGGGCCACTCCTCCCTTCTTCTTGTACCTCATTTGATGTGTGGATTATGTTTTGGGTATTCCAGTTTTCTAGGTTAATATCCACTTATTAGTGAGTGCATACCATGAGTCACCTTTTGAGTCTGGGTTACCTCACTTAGTATGATGTTCTCTAGCTCCATCCATTTGCCTAAGAATTTCATGAATTCATTGTTTGTAATGGCTGAATAGTACTCCATTGTGTAGTACCTGATACTTTTATAAAGGCTACAGATGCTGGATCAAGATTGCCCTAAATATTTGCTTCCGCTTTAACATAACATTCTTTTGAACTTTTCATAAGTAGTGAAAAGGATCTGAAAGTGCCTCGAAATCCTGCTTTCTAATAATGGAAGTGTTGGCCTCAGCCTTCCGAAGTACCATGAATGAAAGTAACAGCCACAAATGGTTCAGATATGAGAGGTGTACTATCTCTGAGTTACAGGACTGTGGCTGAGCTACAGTCCTAGCCATCACCGTTCCCTATTTGAGGATTAGAGAATTATTGGACATTGTGTTTCAATTAAATGATGGTTAAAAGTCACTCTTAATTGAAAATACTTCCCAGACTCTTAATGTTTTTGAGAAGTCCCTAGACTTCACTCCAGAATGCTCTCATGTACTGATAACAAACATTTTGCAGTGATGTGAACTCTACGAAATAACACAGCCAAGTCTGACTAGTCATTGTTTTATGAATGCTTGGTATGAATTTTCCAAAGGTCCCAAGATGTAACCAAATAGATTGAGTGAACTTTTTTGTTCCTTTTCTTATGGACAAAGTTGCTTTCCTTCTATGAAATTAACAGATTTGATTATTTCATAATGTGGTCTAAGCTTGCTCTCCACTCTGATATTTGTGGATTTGGCCAAAGATGGGATGGATCCAGCAAGATATTAGAAAATTATAAGAGAGGGGCTCTGAAAAGGATGTAAATAAATAATTTAACAAAAAATTATATTACAAATGAGATGAAAGAGGTATGCAGATGAGTAAACTGTATGATGTATACACTTGTTCTTAAAAGCAATGAGTCTAATATAAAGGCTGACCATAATCTCTTATGCATAGAAAACCCTCCCAGGCATAATTTATTCTCATAGGTACTTTTTCTTCAATTGTATAAACACATATAATATTTGGTAATTATAAGATAAGGAGAAGTTTATAAGATAAACTAGTAAGAAAACATTTACAGGAAAACTGAGGATAGGGGAAACATCAGAGTATAATTTGTTTGCTATTCAGTGTAAACAGTGCAGAATTATAACAATAGTTATTCTAAGAAACAATGGGCAAGAAAAGATTAATCAAGGTCTAGGCACAAAGAGGTCTCCCAGGTGTGTTATTTCTGTAGTGCTGACACACTGTAGAGTACACCCCGTCAAGTCTGTAAGTATTATTTTTCTCTGAAGTTGCACACCATTGTACCTTTCAAGAGTCTGCAGTCATTCTGAAAATTTTCTCCCTTGAAAAAATAATATAGATTTAGAAGAAAGAAATGAACTTGCATGGATCAGGATTTGAAAGGCTCAATACCTAAGCATAGAGGTTTGAAACTTTGGAGAACAGAATTGTATCACCCTACACACACAGTTTTCATGACAGTCAAATGAGCCAGTGAATAAAAGGATTTGGGGTAGAATATAAGAAGCAATAGTTTTGAAGTGTTCACTCTTTCAAGGTGAAGCTTTGTAAGCCAACTCCTAGAATGATTAAGGTCCAAGAGAAGAAACTTTAGATTTATCTCAGAGAATTTGTATTTTTTATGTTCTCCTGGAGGATTTTCATGTTTCAGGTAGGTAGGAGGAAGAAAATAGTATCAGTGTCTCCTGACCCAGATCACTGCAATGAGTATTAGTATCCTTTTAGTTTCATCTAATACTATGTCTACAC
Source organism: Apodemus sylvaticus (assembly GCF_947179515.1). Lineage (NCBI taxonomy): Eukaryota > Metazoa > Chordata > Mammalia > Rodentia > Muridae > Apodemus > Apodemus sylvaticus. The sequence goes on from NC_067484.1 coordinate 82,415,086, forward strand.
AGTGTGGAAAACTGCATACTTTTGAGTGTGTTGTTACTGTTGTATGATGACATCAGTATTTCCTTAAAGCATCAGACCTTTATGAGGACATCATTGTGCCATGGGCACTATGCTGAACTCGTCAATTGCTTAAAAGGGCTCATCTCATCTTGACACCTGGAGATTTTCATCTATTGGCATCACAACAGATGAGAATAAGAAGATAAAAATATTCAGCCCACATCACAGTTCATCAAAACTTACTTGATTTATGAGTATATGCAACCACTTCATCAAATTTGGGCCATCTTGTATTTGATCAAGAATATTATATTTTCTTAAGTATTTCATTTCCTCTTATTTCTAAAAATTTTGTGTGTGGCAGGGGCTATATATGTTTATGTGTTTTTGTGTGTTCATGAGTGTGTGCATGTGGAATTATTCATGAGGTCCCACCATTTCCATTTTCTTGGATCTAGTAAGCACACATCAAAACCAAATTGCGTGTGCCAATTGTATGAGACCCCAGCCACCACAACTTAAAACAATGTTCCATATGGTCATCCCAAAAGTGCCGATGTCCCCAGCTACTTATTTTGTCTTGACATGTTATTTCTGATAACTTAGATATCAGTGAAATATGTTAGAAAGAGTTCTGTCATGTCCACCTCGGAAGACCTAACATTTAGACTTCCATTTAGAAAAAGGCAATAATTATATGAGGCACAATGTTTGGATTATTAACAATTTGGCCTTGAGTTTAGCTCCTTGGTTTAATTCAGTTTAGCATCTATAGTTAGAAATGATGGAGTTAAAAGAACAGTGGAACTTGATGTATATGGTTTTCTTCACAAGAAAGCTTACAAGTTAATCTTGAGAGGTGAGTCTCTTCCAAGTACAAACTCCTGCAAGCTACAAAGCATAGCTCCTACTTTGAAAGAAAAAAGTAAGATTTTCACTGTGTGCCTATACTTATTCCTTTATTTTTTCCCTCAAATAGGGTGTCCTGTATTGCAGGTTTGCATAACCTGTTATGGAGCCAAGGCTGTTTTGAATTTCTCATTTTCCTATGTCATTTCCTGAGTACTGAAGTTACAGGGATAGGTCACCATGTCATGCCTATGTGGTGCTTGGGTTTACATCCAGGGTTTTGTGAACATTTTACCAACTGAGGTATATTCCTGGCTCCTGACTCATTTTTTATTTTTCTCAAAAAGTACACATATGCCACCTGGAACAGTAATCAAAGCATTGTATCACCCAAAAAACCTTGTATACAAGTATATATTGTCTTCCATTTTTAATGATTATTCCAGTTTGAAATTCCCAGGGAGTGAAATTTTACATGATCAAGAATGGATAACAAAGAGCTTAGAATAATTAGTAAACAAAAAGTAAGAAGTTCTAAGGGCACAATGTAAACAATGCTGCTCATGACACCTAGATGGGAAGAGGCACGGAAGGGCCAGATGGACATGTGTTAGGCATGCAATGCACTAGGAAGGGCTGGATGGACATGTGCTAGGCATGCAATGCACTATGATGGCACATGCAGAGGGGATCACTCTCCACTGCAAGTTCAAGGTTAACTTTGGTTGACCTCTGCTAGAAGAGTGGATAGCCCTGCAACTGAAGATTTAAAGTCCTTGAATGGTAGCCAAAAGAGCAGACAAACTGACCCTGCGATGGGAAAATGGAGGAATTCGTGATTAATTCTCACAAACACATGCAAGGGAGCACTACCATGCAGAAAGAGATGGAAAACTGTTTCATCATTAAAAGCAGATCTAGGTCTTTTTCTTTTGCTGGTATCACTACAGGTTGCACTGAACTTATGAGGAACAGTTTTGGAAGCTCTCATACCACCCAGCATCCACAAAAGGATCTAAGAAATACCTTTGCAAGAAAAGACACTTGAACATTTAAGTAGCAACACACACTGTCAGGTGCTCCAAGGGCGATAAACCTCCAAGCAGGATTGATCAGAGTCTGTGTTTGAGCGCTAAAAGGTGTATTTTATTTTTAGAATTGCTTTGGTAAACCCTTTTGCCTGCTAGGCAATTAGTAGTAGACAGAGCTACAGATGATGCTCACTCCTACTTTTGATAACAAAAGGAACTCTTCTGGCTGCCTATCGTCTTGTAGGTTTGGGAACATACATGGACACACCTCCAACAAAATGCCAGCAGAGTAGCTTACGTGTGTTAGATGTGGGTGCCACAACAAAGTCCTTTTCAAAAGGATTTAAAATTGATACTAAATTTACCAGAAGAGTAGGACTTATGGGATTCCCTTTAGTGAGGTTACTGGAACTTAAAATTCAAATCAGAAAGATCTTACATCATAGTCACTTCAGCTCCACTGTGACTGTAATCTTCTCCCTTTGAATTTTACCCTTAACAGAGCCATCTGGAAGAAAGTCCTCTCCTTGATTTTCAGAACTATGCTTCTTGTTTTGCGTTTCTTTTGATTGATCTCTACACTTTTTGGTGTGTGTTCTGAATTACTAATGCTGGATATGATACAGTGAAAGAAAGTACAAAAAAAAAGTCTGGAAAAACATGGACCATTGTCGAATACTGCCAACAAAATGCCAAGGTCATGAGAGAAAGAATTTCCTTTCAGAATAATATCTTTATGTTAAAGGAGATGGATATAGTAGTAAAAATTTCACCCATCTCTCTTGGCAAGTATTCTTAGCTAGTGAAAGACTTAAACTATGAGAAAATCATGACATGACCTATTTTTTATAGAATATATACTTGAATATAGACTGGAGAATATTTAGCTATAGCAAACAGATTTCTATACATAATCAAAATTATAAAAATGATGGCAGCTTTCTTTAGTGGGCAATCTCATTTTCCATCTACCTAGACCTTATGCATTAATTTAAATTTAATTTATGAGCAAATTATTACAGCATGTTCTCCATTCTCCCTCTCCTTTGTTCCATTTTTGATTCTTTAACACTCTTGTTCAGAGCAATCGATTCACGTCATTTTGTTTTGTATCACATTTATTTTAAATTACCTTTTCTATAGAGTCTTTTGCTTTTCAATCTAAGGGAAGAGCAATCAGTGTGAATTGTCAGAATGGGAACAGCACTGGGAAAGAGGAGTCACTGGTTGAGATGCTGTATCTTCTCGGAAACCTGGAGCAAAGGACTCTGACTAGGCAGATGAACTGAGGATGACTTAATGAAGAAAAGTGGAAGGACACAGGTGTCAGGGACTTTTATGCACAGGGACATTTTGAGATCTGACTACAGATCCCCATGAGCCAATCTTCACCGTTCTTTCTTGCACTGATTATTTTCAGGGAAGGACTTGGATTTCAGAAGTACTGTTCTGTAAGGACTAGAGAGAAAACTTTTGGGGATAGTATAAAAGGCTGTCTATGGTCAACTGCATGTTTATCTCTCCAACTTCACTGCCATTCACTTCAGCCTCACATTTCGCCCTCTAGGAACACCAAGCCATCGGTAGCTCTGTATACCATAAAACGTCCCTACTTGGTCACATGAGAACTTTCATCCTGATCCATCTTGTCATCTTTCCTTTTCTAGGGAATGCTTATTTGTGTATTGTGACCCAACACCAGCACTGTTTTCTTCAGGACATCTTCTCTGGCAGCTGTAAGCCTCATGTCACTTTCTATAGTCTTAACTGCTTCGGCTCCATGTGCCCAGGTCACTTTGCTAGACACTGCCCTCCACCAAAGCATGGTCTGGATTAACATTGACACACAATCTAATGCCAAGGTTTAGTAGGGCCCTGCTCTGACAGACAAATGATCAATCATGCACTGTTGGCATGCTGCTAATTGTTCCTGTGCTGTTGGGAGATAGAAAAGGAACACAGAGAACTACATGCGATTTTATTTTGAAAATGTGTGTCTATGAGCTAAGAGACAAGATCACCTTTATAACTATGACATGAAGATGTTATACCACAGTGCAGCTATCTCTTGTAGATTTCTAAAGAATTAAAAAAAGGAGGGGGTAGCTGCTCCCAGTGGCCCAAACTTAATTGCAAATGTCTACACCTCTACAATGTTTTGTCTCAAAACAGAACTTCAGAATTTCAAAAATCTCCCATTTATATAAAAATATGCATGCTTTCTTACTTTCTTATATCACTATATGTATGTGCATTATGTAGAAAACAGGTTTACATTGAAATCATTTAAATAAACCATATCCAATAGTGGCCCAAGTCACTCATTTATGAGTGAGTGATTTTGAGCTATCACCAGAATTAACCCACAAAAGGGAGAAGATAAATCTTGTTTATCTATGAATAATTTAATTCATTCTGCTGCAGGCATTGAAGGAAATGTTGCTATATACCGAACTCACTCAAAATACAGAAACAATCCCAGCAAGGCCAGTTTTGTCTGCTACTGCCATTGGTTTTGAGCAGAGATATAGTTAATGCGTATATTCTTAGACTTATAAAAGCATTTGTGTGTGTGTGTGTGTGTGTGTGTGTGGGCATGAGCAGCTTTGATGGCCTGTGTAGAAAATGTATTGGCTCCTCTTTTAGCAAATGCATATCTAACTAACGCAGGCAGTAGCATCTGAATTTTCTTCATCCCTTGTCATTAGGTTACCAGTAATAGTTTGGCAGAGAGCCTGGCGCAATTGTCCCCAAGTGCTGTAACACCAATTGGTGAGGGCATTTAATGAGCACTTTTTGTAATAACTCTTATCTTACCTCATTAGGAAATACAACTTATTTATAAATTCTTTGTACACTTTGACATTTAGGTCCTTATATTTAGTGTTCAGAATAGTGTGAAAATGCTCACTGCAAATACAGAGACGTGCCTGTTTGAGTATTATTACTAAGTCTCCAAGGACCACTTCCAAAGATCCATGCTTACTTCAAAATTTTGTATTACATTATTTAATTTGGTTGTGCAGATTCGTGTGTGAATGTGTATGCCTCAGTACATATGTGACGGTCAGAGGACATCCTGCACGAGCTGGTCCTCGCCTTCTGTCATGTGCTCCTAGAAATTTAATCTTTGTCAAGTTTGGCAGCATGTGCCTTCAGTCACCGAGCCATGTCAGAGGCCCAGCTTACATATTTTAAAAGTTTGCAAAAGCCTAGAAACACCAACAAAACCTCCATGCTTGTGATTTAATTTCTTATTCACAATTTCTTCTTGTTTTCCGAATGCTATTAAATATAGAATTTCTTTGTTTTTTTTTTTTTTTTTTTTCCTGTTGCAGCAATACGACAGGCTCCGGGTAAGCTTCCCGAGTTTTAGAAAGCAACAACAACAATAACAACAACAAAAACCCAGTGAAGTTCAGTGGCCACATGTAAATGACCTTCATGAAATTCTGCCTACAGTGAGAAACACTATGGGTAATTCTCAGAAAGCATGCTCTGATAGAGTGAGTTATTGCCTAGGACAAAAGCAGGCTTTTCTGCAAGCTGTATTGTGTCTTTGAGGCCACTAGGGCATCATATAGAAACTGAAGCAATAATTTACCCCTATGCAATGAAAAATAATGTAACTTGCACACTAGGACTCCTTGCCTCATTACACGAAACGCTTCCCTCATGCCATTTCAAAGGAGAGATTGCAATTGTGTAAATCTAAGCAACTGAGATTTATGCTCCCATATTTGGCAAATGGTTATACAGGATATTTTCTAGTCTTCTAAATGTTTTAGGTGCTAGGCAGTTTCAAAATGTGGATTATAACAGGCTTTGTAACGTAATACGTTGGAAGAATGCAGCTGTCTGGTTCTTTGAAGAGTTTCTTAAAACAGATCAGGATGAGCCCACGGAGCTCAAAAGAAACCTGCAGATCCCACTTTAACGATCATTTGGAGATGCTGCAGACATTGTGGTACTTTCTAAATTTTACTATAAAAACCCCAAGGTAAAATATAAACAAAATGTAATCACAGAAAAGTATTGTGATAAGAATTTCTTCTACCAGGCTTAAGGTAGAAAAACTGCTGTTGTACAAGGATGAGGACTTGAGTTGAATTTCCCACAAGCCCCAGAAAAAGCCAGCAGGTAGCACACTTGTTATAGTACTTGGGAGGCAGGAGATAGATGATCTTTGGGAACTCACCCAGTGAAGTCTACTTGTTGATTTCTAGTCCCATGAGAGACCTTGCCTCTAAACAAACAAACAAATAGGCAAGCAGACAGATAGATAAGTGAATGACTAAATAAATGAATAATGTGGATATACTTGGAGAAGGACATACACACATATGTACCTGCATTCACACACATGTGAACCCCATGCACATGCACTTGTATAGAAACATTTACATGTACATGCATGGTACACATAAAATTATCCTTCTCGTAACCTTGGCGGAAATTATTTCTCTTTCTATAATGTAAAATGAAAATATACTTCCAGATTATTTTAAAATATACTTATCTCCTAGTTAAAATGGAGGAGGGACTAAAATTGCTAATTAAAGGCAAACAGAGTAATCCTATCAGACTGGACACATAACAAAAAACATCCATGCACCGTCACAGCTGCCTACCTTGATACCTACACATGGCCCGCATATCTAGGACACTCTTTGGATAGAGTTACTTATTGGCAGCATCCAATATATGGAGTGGGTCCTAGTTTACACAGCCATTGCACTTCAATAGAACACACATTCTATTAAGGAAAGTAGGTATTTTTTTGGTTTTCTTTTATTCATTTATTATTCTTCTTTCATAGGAAAATTCTCTCAGGTGATAACTTTAGAAAATAATTTTATTAAAGTCAACACTTTTCCCCCCAAAGCTTTAATATTTCTGATTTTGAAGCAAACAAAGGAAAATCAATAATCAAGAAACAGATGTTAAAATTGAGGCAGGCTTTTCTCCTCAGAAGGTTTTAACCCGGAAATAACAACTAACTTAGTAGATTAATGACTCATAGCCATGTTGTAAAAGGAGTAACAATGTAAAACTTTCAAAGATGGGTTAAAAAGGAAAATCATGTGTGAGTTCTCAGTGATTTTCTTGTTTTTGGTGTATCCCAAATAATATTCCCCTATAACAATAAATATTACTGAATGCTGTGTCAATTTAAAAACGATACTTTTTATCAAGAGAATGATAAATTAGCAAATAGTGAAGATATTTACAAAAGTCCTTTAAAAACCCTTAGCTTTATGTTCTAAACGTATTCCAGGAGCTAGAATACTATCACATTATAAATTGTTTTAAAATATATTTGTTTTACTTTTAACTTATGTATATGTATGTGCATGCATGTGTGTGTGCATTTGTACAGGTGTGTGCATGCAGGGTGTATGCATTTGTGCATGTGTGTTTTCATCTGTGTGTGCACTTGTGCATGCATGTGTGCATGTATGTGTGTGTGTGTGTGTGTGTGTGTGTGTGTAGGCAGTGTCACAGAGGCCAGAGGCATTGAATGCTGTGGAAACAGAGTTCTAGGAAGTTATGAATTCCTGGATATGGGTTCTAGGTACTATCCCTAGGGTTTCATATATTTTTAATACAACATAACAGGTCTAATTGAAGTAGAATTTACCAAGCTATGCTTGATGATGTAAAACATTCTCTCTGTGTGTCTCTCTCTTTGACCTCTCAAACTCTATGTTAGAAAACAGACTTAAAGTAAGGTGAATCTGTGCATGTCGAACATTCATGAAGCCCTATTTGTTAGTGTAGGCCTGGATTTCAAAGAGAAATAAAATCTATAGCAATTTGTTTGATTCAGAATCTGTCAACATCCCATGAAGCATTTCCTAGAATTACTGCTACCAAGAACACAAATTAAATTTGCTGACTTAAATTACAATTCCAGGGATCCCAGCAAAGTGCCTTAAAATGTATAATCCTCTAAATGTCTCATTACTCATAGATTTTATCCCAGATTTTATCTCAGCACTCACAGATAAATGCTAGGCATGTACAGAATGATATGGGTTCAAGACTATGCATTTCTAAAGTACGGTGTGTTACTGTTCCCCTGTCTCTAAGCCTGGTCCTCTACCTCACTAGTAAAGGTACAGGGTGCAGATTAAACTTACATTCAATTATTTTTTTCATCCAGTTCTCTATATGCATGAGCAGTTTGTAGAGATGGGAAAATCAACATTTCAGAAGTGCTCTTCACATTCTGTAGAAGCTCCCTATTAGACTTTTCTTTGAATGCCCCCAAATTACTTATGGCCAGGAGTACCCAATCAATGATTGGCAGAAAGATGACAAAACTCTTAGCATTGTATAAATGGGAGCATTGAAAAAGTGGCAAGGACTCAAGAGCTAAAGATCTAAGGGATGAGAGTCAGAAGATGTGACCCCGACTAAAGATGTGAGCATTATATCATCACATCACATCACATACTCGCATATTCCCCAGTGTATAGCCGGGCACCAGCATTCCCCAGTGTATGTGCAGGTGTATAATACTTTGGGACTGGGTTCTGGAGACTTGGGGATGCTTGATCACGTATGAGTTTGGAAATTTACTGTATTGGGCTCTCTATAGATGCTTCAGTCCTTCATCTTTTCAGACATATTGGTAAGATTGCATGTCCTAACCTGCTAGGTGTGGCTGTATGGTATACTTTGGCCAAGGAAGAGATGAGGATTGGAGTGTGGAGAAAGCCTTCAGTCAACATATAACGACTAGGTGGCTCACATGAGAGGAGATTCTAGTTTTCTATATCACACTGATTGGAGCTTGCTTTCTCAGCAAGCCAGACCTAGTACATTTGTCTGTGCTGTAATTTAACGTATCTAATAAAAAAACTACATATGTATCTTACCTACAAAATAGCGTGCAATATTGGATTTACTTTAGAAGATACATTTTAAAGACATTTTTATGTATATGATTGTTTTGCTTGCATGTCCATATGGGTACACAAGTGTACAGTGTCCTCAGAAGCCACAAAAGGTATGCTATGCAGATGCTGGGAATTGAACCCATATCCTGTGCAGGAGTGGTAAGCACTCTTAAAGGAGGAGCTACCCTTCCATTAGCTTTAGCTTTACCCATCTAGTCAGAGCTTTGAAAAAGAATAGTTAATGTTTACTTGAGGTTTTAGCAGTTGACAATTCTTTGGTGAGTTTGTTTCTATAAATGTACAGTAAGGGGCAGTCTGGGAATTAGAACTTCTATATTAGAAGATCAACTTCATTCGAAAAATCATTCTACACCTTTTGACAAAACCAGTGAGTTGTTTATACTTCTGAATTGTGATTATTTGGGTGAATCTGTTTTTTTTTTTCAGTGTTCACAGATATGTGATCTTCAGAGTCACATAGATATGAACAGAAGAAAGTAAATGGAATTTTAAAAGGGAAGTAATAAAAAGAAATCTATTGTTCTTTGAAAAAATGCATGGATATTCACATTTTTTCATAACTCTGGGTGACATCATATTTATTTTGCAAAACTGCAAAGTCCGGCTTTACTTTTGCAAACAAAGTGATATTTGATATTAAATGGTATGTGAAAAATTGAGCATTTTCAGGTCTCTTGATATTAATGCCTAATAAAAGTATTTCCAGTCATGGTCTTACTAAGTAGCTCAGGCTGGCTTGGGACTCATTCAATGGTTCAAACTAGCCCTGAACTCATTATGATCCTGTCTCAGTCTCCAAAATTCGGTGATTGCAAGTGTGAGCCATCACGTCAAGAAGTGTGCATTTTTAAGAGTCCAAATAATACCAAGATAACCCGATGCTTGACTTATTGTGAGTGAAATGCTAATTGCTGAGAAAGAAAAAAATGGGTTTTATTAAACTGGGTGAGATCAACTCAAGTGGGGAAGAGAAACAAACAAACAAACAAACAAACAAACAAACATCTATAGAGGCCTGACATCCAAGGCCGTTGTCCAGGGGAAGGCATAGGTAAATAATCCCATTGCCTAGAGCAGATAAGGGGCAAGCAGGAGCTTGCCCTGCTCCTCACACCTTGAAGTCAACATCTGATTACTGCCAAACAGGCAGTTTCCATGTCTCCCGTAAATGAAATAGAAAAGAATACATCTTCATATGTCCTTGTAGGAATTTTCAGATTGACACACTGGAATGTAAACGTTTTATTAGAGTCAGATATTTGTTTAAAGATTAACGTTGGTCTCATCTATATTGAACCTCTTTGTAGAGAAAGGAAAGTTCTATATGAAAATAACATAAGGCAGATTTCTTCATTTCCTTAAACTCAAGATTTGGCATATTAAGGGAACATAATAAATGTATGAAAAACTTACAATCAGTCCAAAGAGTCAAACTTGATTTAACAGCGTTACTAAATATCAGTTTCTTTTGGTCCCCACTGACAACATCCAATTCGTCATTAGCCAAAGAGACTTTCTTTTCTTAGCATATGTTGCTAGTAATATGACTTCAATGCTGTGCTTCAAGGCCTTAAGTTTTAAGAAAAAAAATGAAAACAACTTTAAAACTTAGGGTCATGAAGTCACACACATAAGCCACCAAATACTTTCCTTCTCAAGCTACACTGTCCACAGAGAATCCAGTGTTTTCTGACTGATGTTCTCACTGTGCATAAGATGACTCATTTTAATTAAGTTTCTCAATGGTTTTTCTCCTAATGCACTATTGAGTGATCCTGATGAAGTTTGTGTGTGCGTGTGTGCATGTGTGCATGTGTGTTAACTTGTGTTCGTCATGTGCAGGTAGAAGCCAAAAGCCAGCCTTGAGCATCATTCTACAGGTACCATCTGCTTTATATTTTTGTGACAGGGGCTCTCCCTGGCCTGGGACTCTCCACATAAGCTAAGCTGGCTGGCTTGCCATTAAATCTCAAGGATTTGGTTGTCTCTGGTTTTCCAGAACCGGAATTCCATGTTCCTGTCTCCACACATGGCTTTTTGTCTCTGGGTTGTGGAAATAAACTAATGTAAGCCTCTTGCTTGTAAGGCAAGCACGTTGCTGAGCCATCCACACAGCACGAGCATGAATGGTGGATCCTATTAGTTTCCACATGCTGTGACTGTCCTTTGACTACAAACCTCTCTGATACTGTGCAGCTGACTCATTCCACTTTACTGCTAACATGCACGTCTTATCAGTTGGTCTTACTTGGCAATAAAATGAACATTAATCCCACTTTTCAAGAAGAATGGCCCCTACCAGACAAGCCAACATTTCCTGATTCTACCTGGCAGTTAGCACCATTAGTGATAACTATGCTAGGTTAAAACATCTAGGATGAATATAACTAAGTAAAGAAAAAGGGATCATCCAAGAACAACAGCCTTGGAAACAGTCGATCACTCATTCCTTAAACCTGTAGCGCTATTAGAAATGTTGGGAACTTCAGGTGAAGTTTGAAGGTAAGGAAGACATGGTGAGTGACCCATGAGGTGAAAGTTGAAGAGCAATAAGCACTCTGGGAAAGGAAAACTGCTTCAGTGCACTCTCTCACGCTGCTCTAGTATACGGCAGACCCCGGAGGCTGTCGCAATGCTTGACTCAAGCGTTGGTCATGACCAGCTAAAGAGTAGACAGGTGATAATGACTGGAACTCTGTGACAGGCCTTGCAGGCTGTGCTAGAGATGGCATGGTCTTATTTTGAAGGCTTCTTGAGTTCTCTAATCACTAGTGACTGTGGTTCTTAGAACATAGGTGTATTTGTCCATCAGGAGACATGTCCATTGGGTGGTGGTGGTGTGGGAGGGGATTAGAGGCAGAAGACTAACTGCAAGAACAAAACAGCCATTGGTAAGGCAATGAGGACCCAAAGCAGGGCCAGCACAGAGGAAGCAGAGGGTGGAGGAGGTTAACTTACAATAGTCTAAAAGGATGCGGTAATACTAAATACAGGCACGGAGAAAGCCGGAAGAGTTGAGTTCTTTGAACAGCTGAAGTGACTGGAGTGGGTGGATTAGAGATTAAAGAGATTATCCAAGACAGTGGCCTGTGAGGGACAAGCAAAAGGGTTGTTCAGTATTGCAGACAGAGCATAAGAAGCTGGAGGGCATGGGCCCTCCAATCAGCGAGCATATATAGTTTTCCCCAAGACACCTTCAACCAATCAGATCACAACTAGAAAATAAAGGATAGATGAATCAGAAAAATTGCCCGACATCATCAGTGACAACAACAGGCTATGCAGGCTGTGGGGGAGGAAGATGCGTTCTAAGGAATGGTAGCTGTTAGTTCAGTAGAGTGGACAGTCAAGTCATCTCTTGTAGCAGTCATGGCATAGATACTTGGACCTAGAGCTCTAGTCAAGTAAGTAAAAGTACGAGAAGTGCAGAAAAGGGGAGAGTTAATCACAACCCGCGAGCTTTAGCAAATGAAAACATAGAAATCAGAGTGCCGGTGAGATGGCGCCGTAGAGAAAATCACTTGCCACGCGAGCCTGGAAGCCTGAGTTTGCTTCCTGCAACCCATGTAGAGACGGAAGGAGAGAACTGACTCCACAAAAGCTGACCTCTGACCTCTACACAGGTGCCCCGGCACGTGTGCACCCCATCCTTCATGCACATACACAATAAAAATAATGAATAAAAATTTTACAAATTAGAAAGCAAAGAGATAAGTTAAACTTTAGAGTTCAAAGTTTTGCCCTTTGGCATATGACTGTTCAGGCAAACGAGTTGCAGACACAGTTTCCTCTGGTGGCCTGACTGACTTCATTAATATGGCAAAGTCTTTGGTCAAGTACATGCTGGCATCTGGAAAGACCATATCTTCTACTGAGACAGAGTGAACTTGAATGAACCCTTGCTCATGAGGCCTATATGAGGGCTCCTGTCACAGAGAGCTTTTGCTGAAGGTATTTCCAGTCTGCCATCTGCCGCCTTCTCTGCAGGAAACCATCATCTTAACTAGGTCTCTGATTACCCCTACAAGTGATTTCTACCACCCATTCATTTATTAGTTTTGAAATATAAGTAGCCCAAGCTACAGGAACTTGCAGTGAGTCTGCTAACTTTAACTACCAAATGCTGGAGTTATAGGTTGGTGCTACCAGGTTCAGTGAGTGATTTTTAAGGTATGTTTTCAACATAAAGTAATGTTATGTATTAAGGAGACAAGACACTGAAAGTGAATATGCGACAGGCAATAATAACAGGGACATACCCAGTAACATGTGAGCTATAATTGGCAGGCACATATCACAAAGCAACAACTTTTACCACGTCCAAAGGAAGACAACCCAAGCTTTCTACCTCTTGTGGCACTAGAAACTCTAACAGGGACCCCACAGTGAGGGACACATATTTGATCCCCTCATCAGTGATGGACACATTGTTAAAAATGCTTATATGATAGAAATATGAACCTTGAAGTTTTTCTTTTAACATAATGAAAACCAAAAAGCTAAATCTCAATATAGCACCTGGTATACGTGAACCAGGTGTATAAATGACAGGCTTGTGTATACCTGTATCCATGTGAACTGCATACTGTTTCGTACAGTCCCAAATTCTTACTGTCAGCCGTTCAAGACACAGCCACCCAATACACTATTCCCAGCCACTAGAAATGACTAGGGAAATTTTGCTAAGTTGCTGTCTGCTGATAGGGAATGCAAAATAGCTTGCAATTTGTGCAATTTAATGGGTTAATTCTAAGGATCACTAAACACTAGGTACAATTTAACAAACTGCCCGATTAACTCTTCTAAGGATAACTATTTCTAACAAAATACATAAATTTCCAATTCACAATCCTTGTGATGACTTTAAAACACTCTGGACAGGTTCTTCTCACAGACGGGGCATGGGCTCTGAGCCTCAGCATTTCCTAGGGACCTTGAAGGAGAGGCTAGGAGGGAAAGGGGCTCACAAGGCTGCAAAGGCCACTTCTGGCCTCTGCTAATGTCACATTTTGTTTGTCCCTGCTACACTGCCCAGCAGCCCTAAGTTCAAATCTGTCCTTACAATGCCCACCTTTTTGGCTTAGATGAACGGAATAATGACATACAACATCACATTTTATTATCAAAGTTGTGTGATGGTGTCATATTAAACCATTGGCGGCTTGCGTCTATTTCAGTCGGGTCTATTTGACAGAGTAAACCCAGGCTAGCTACAGGGAACCGGAACCGCTACAGGGAACCGGAAGCACTGTTCAGCCCCACATTCTGTCAGGAGAGCGTCAGCACGCTTATTTTCCCCATATAAAGGAGAATATCCAATTCTCCCCATGCACCCTGTGACTATTACGGACAGTATTTATTCAGAAGGAATGCTGTGCTGAGTTTGGAAAAGCTGTCGCTAAGAGAGGCGAGGGAGAGGTCGCTTGACCAAACAAGAAACAAAACCTATACATGGGCAAAACACGAGAAACTGAGGTTTGCCCTTCTTCTTGCGATGGTGCATTGAAATAGCCAAAACACAGCCTTGCAATTGTCAATTTAACGACACTTTCCCTCCCTCCTCTTCTCTAGAGTTCTTTACAATCAGAAAGCTCCCATTCACTTAGCAGATACCAGCTCTTCTGGAGAGGTACTGCTTTGAATTAATGAGGTAATGCCCCCAAACAACTGCTAAAATATATTTTTTTCTTTGATAGAGGTTGCCTGCCTTTTCTCCACGGCCACCTCTTTAAAGACAGGATACTTTCTAAAGGTCTTACAGCACCACCAGAAAAGAGCGCTCTGGTTTTGTTTTTTGTTTTGTGTTTCTTTGAAACAATTTGTCTTTACCGTCTACTTTTGAATACTGTGCCATGGAAGCTCTGCTCCATTTCACAGAGTCTTCTCCCCCATAATTCCTTACCTCACAAGCCTCGGGTGCTTGAGGGTTAACAGCAAAGAACAAGCCCACAGGCTTCATTGAAGTTACAACTCTGAAATGCAAACTTGAAAACCAAAACCGCCTCACACAAGTACTGCGTTTCCTTCTGCCACCCAGAATGCCCAAGGCCACCTACTTCCAAAAAGGAAAATAGCTTCATCCAGACACAACGAAATCTCCCTGATCTTTCATTCATACCAACTACAAAGCCAAAGTCAAAATCCACCTTCCCAGAGACGCGCATCCAAGTGCCGGTGTTCTCACTTACCCTGGACCAGGTACAGCATCCCCTCTTCAACCTTTTTAGTGCCAGTTCATCTAGAGCACACAGTGATTGCTAGTACATTCATGGGAAAACAGATTTAGCCAAATGGCTAATTACCCCTGAGATCATACATAACCAACTCTGAAATTCTAGGGAGAGACAGGAGTTTTAAAAACCCGGCTTCCAGTTTCTGGCGTCCACTGTGTCTATCTTTAACTTGAAAACGATTTGGTTTCACATTCCACTGAAGTCCCACTGGCAGATGCCTTTGGTAAGCTCTCCAATGGCAGGCTTTCAAAGGGCTCCCTGGGCCCCTCCCTCACAGCCAGCTTCCGCCCATTTCTTCTAAAGCCGGTTTACTCAACTGTCCTTTTACCTGTCTCCTCGTGGGTAAAAGAAGCTGCGTTCATTGAAGGCTATTACAGAAATCTTTGCAAGCTGAAGATCAGCTGAGGACTCGCTGGCTTCCCCTGCTATCACCCCACCCCCACCTCAGGGCCAGAAACCAACTGACTTCCAAACTTGGCTGCCTGAAAAAGAATGTCCTCTGATTGGCATTCCTGGAGGCAGAGAGCCAGGCAGCCAGAGCTTGGCAAATGGCTTCCCGGGGAAATACAACACAAACAAGGAACTTTCCTGGATTTTTATTTCAGTTTAAGGAAACTCCAAAGACTATGTTCAAACATTAAAGATATTTTGGGTGAAGTTCACGCTTATGTTTTTTTTTTTTTTTTTCTACCTGCTTATCATTTTACCCAGAATAACTAGGGGCTACAGAGAAAGAGCAAGATAGCAGAACTACTATTGAACATGGTATAAACCTTGTTTGGAAACTCATTAGAAAGTGAAAAGAGCCACAAATGCCACTTCATGGTGTCCCAAGGACAGCAGCCAATGGGTGGACTTGCTGAGAAAGAAAATAAATGCTTATAGGAAATGTGGGAGAACTGACATCAACTGGTTCTTGTTTTATACTTAGAGCTGCAAGGGGAGAAGACGGAAGAAATGCTTGCTTTTCCTAGGAAGCCTTCTTTTGTCAGGATTGTCTTATAACACTTTAGGACATGCTGGGAAACAAAAGTGTGTGTGTGTGTGTGTGTGTGTGTGTGTGTGTGTGTGTGTGTGTAAAGGGAAACTAAGTGTTCTATTTTGCTTTCTATTGCTTTGACAAACACAACTGTCCAAACCAATCTGGTGAGGAGAAGGTTTATCATTTTTGAGAGAAGTCAAGGCAAGAACTCAAGCAGAGACCTGGAGGTAGACAGAGGCTGTGGAGGAGTGCTACTTCCTGGCTTGCTCCCCATTCCGTGCTCAGCCTGCTTTCTTATTTAACCTAATGCTAACTGCCCTGGGAGGACACTGCCTACAAGAGTTAGACCCTTCCACATCAATCCTTAGTTAAGAAAATGCCCCCACGGATTTGCCTCCAGGTTAATCTGATGGGGAGAATTCCTCCACCAGGCGACATTTCTTTTTTCATGGCTTTATCATGTGTCAAGTTGATCATCATCATCATCATCATCATCATCAACAACAACAAAAACCCAGATAAACAAAAGAAAACCCAACCAAACAAAAACAACTCATCAGCCCACTGGATGACAGAAGAGCTAAGGAGCAAAGACCTAACATGAGGCAGAGCCCAACAAGGAGGAGTCATGGACAAGTCTCTCTAATACCAATCAGAACCCGTGCTTAGCATTCACTTATTGGTCACTGGGTTCCAAATATTATCTGTTACTGAAAATGCACTTCCTTTTGTTCATAGTAGGGAATGGACCGCATGCAACTTGATGGACCATGCAGTCTCTTCAAAGGCCTGGTGAAGACATTATAACTTTGGTGGCTGCATGAGTCACAGGAAGAAGCATTGCCAGGTCTGGGCAACTGACAGCTGGCTGGGATCACAGTTGTGGTGTGGCTGCAGCTGCTCCTTGGGACTCACAGGGGTATCTCAGAACATATTCAATGGCAAATGCTTGAGACAACTTTCTAATTCAACCAATTAATTTTAGTGGCTTTAAATCTTTTGTTGTTGTTATTGTTGTGTTGTTGTTGTTGTTGTTGTTCTTCCTCCTCCTCTTCCTCCTTCCTCCTCCTCCTCTTCCTCCTTCCTCCTCCTCCTCTTTCTCCTTCTTCCTCCTCCTCTTCCACCTTCCTCCTCCTCTTCCTCCTTCCTCTTCCTCCTTCCTCTTCCTCTTTCTCTTCTTCCTCTTCCTCCCTCCTCCTCCTCTTTCCTCCTCCTCTTCTTCCTCCTCCTCTTTCTCCCTCCTCCTCTTCCCCCTCCTCCTCTCCCTCCTTGTCCTCCTCGTCCTCCTCGTCCTCCTCGTCCTCGTCCTCCTCGTCCTCGTCCTCCTCGGCCTCCTCCTCCTCCTCCTCCTCCTCCTCCTCCTCCTCCTCCTCCTCCTCCTCCTCCTCCTCCTCCTCCTCTTCCTCTTCTTCTTCTTCTTCTTCTTCTTCTTCTTCTTCTTCTTCTTCTTCTTCTTCTTCTTCTTCTTCTTCTTCTTCTTCTTCTTCTTCTTCTTCTTCTTCTTCCACAGCTAGAACATTATTACTTTAAGAGATCACAAGGTAAGACCCCACTCAGTTGATTACTACAGTATGAGTTTATTTTCCTTGTATTTTGATGTCTATATATATTAGTGGACACCGAGTACTTGCTCCGTCACTAACTCCACTTTAAGATGCCTAAACAAAAAACTTTCCAAGGGAGGAAAAGGAGAAAGAAACATATTTTATTCTTTATCCTCAAGTTTATTTAGGGAAGGTGCAGGCAAGACAGGGGCATCTACAATTTTCCATCCTGGCTTCAGAGTTGGAAAGATACACTGTCACAGCAAGTTTCTGCTTCAAGAAACATTCCTCGAGTGTCCGTGGTGTGCTCACATTTATGAAATTCACAACCTGGTTCACATATAAATAGAAGGAAATACTTCCCTGGCACAGAGAACAGCCATCTCTGTCCCAGACTCATTCTTTTACACAGAGCACCATGAGTTAAGAAGAGGGTCTGGGGTTTGCAGCCAGCCCTGGTTCTTGGGCAGTACCATGCTCATCTCTGCTGTCTTCAAATTCACACTACTGTGAAACTGATGCTGAGGAGATGCCCGTTTAAACAGAAACACCTCCTGTGCAACACCTGTATTTTAGCCTGTGGAAAAATGGGTATTTGTTGGTCCTCTTTGTAGACAAATTTACCTGTATTTTTTCTTTCTAAAAAACATTTTTAAAAACTTATCTTACTTTTGTGTGTATGAGTTTTTGCACATGTTTTACCCTGTGCTTATCTGATGCCTTTGGAGGCCAGAAGTTATTGGGTAAACTGGAACTGGAATTATGGATGGTTATAATCTGTCATATGAGTGCTGGGAATTGAGTCTGGGTCCACTGTAGAAGCAGTGGGTGCTCTTGATGTCTGAGCATCTCTACCTCCTACATTGTTCTAAATAATTCTAGGGAAAAAATCACTCTTTTTGAGCAATGAACCGAGACTGAAGTGTGTATTGTATCATGTATACATTGTGTACACTGTATACAAGGTGTATCATGCACCTTGTATAATGATCCCAGTCATTATGTATATGTGCATGGAAATTACTCCAAGTAGAAACCAGACATATTTATTAAGGTTGTACTGGTCTAGTAGCTGACCAACTGAAAGAAAAGGAGATGTTGTTTCTAATTGAATTGTTACTGGCTATTATTCAGAGAATAATGTTCCTTCATTAGATGAATTATAATAAAAAAGAATGAATTAAAGTTCCCAACTTTATCCAGACTTACGGTTGATCTCCACACATTCTAGAAGTCCCAGGCACAGTCATCAGAATCTTAGTTCAGCCCCAAGGTTAAGTGAATAGAATGAAATGATTTTCTTTTCTCCACTAACCTTCACAAGGCAATTGATAAGATTTATAATGGCTGGAACTAGGCCTTTATCATGAGTAAATGTTGTCTTGCTCTTTTGTAAGTGCTAACATGAGACTGGGGATTGATCAGAAAAATAGCTTCCAGGGCTTGCTTCCAAAGAACACTGGGCACATAACTGGCAAATCAGATATCTCTGACTTATCATGAACAAGCAGTTAATCTTTCTTCTATACTCCAGAATAGAATGTACCAGTACCGTTTTGAGGGAAAGTAGCACTCATAGTTCCCTTATAGTGGAGGCTAATGGCTTAGGCTTAGGTCTTCACTGCCCTGTGATGTGTCTGTCTGTATATATCTAAATCTGCGTCACTCAAAAGCAAATGGACATGGCCAATATTTACTTTCCCTGATGCCTTAGGAGATGAATGGAGGTGATACTTAAAAGTGATAACTTTACTCTTGATTTCTTCTTTTGGGGACAGGCTAGCCTGAAACTTGCTATGTAGACCAGGCTGGCATCAAATTCACAAGGACCTTCCTGATTCTCTCTCACAAGTGCTACTACATCTGACTTCAATTGGTTTAATTATTTTTGCATTTTATTTATTTATTGTGCTAACATCAATTTGCATTTATTTACAATAGTCAGACACTTTGAATTTTGAAAAAAAATGATACAAAATGTTATATAGTTTTTATGCACCTCATAACATTTTAACATTTTTAAAGACAGATAATATTAATGCAAGACTAGGAGTTTTCTCCCTGAAGGAAAGAAAATAATTATGAAGGTACTTATTAGAAAAGTAATTGAAGTAGACACTATCCAAGACAATAGGAAAACTATACATAGCCAACATTGGAAAAGTCCAGCCCTAGTCAGAAGGCATTCAGAGTATTGGCATGCATGTGTTTTCTTATTAATGACCAGACAAATGCCACTAAGTCTGGCAGCATCTCTGGGTAGACACCCAAGGGAAACAGAGTCATGAACTTATAAATATACCTACCTGCCAATTATTGCCTCTGACTCCCAATAAGCTAAGATGTGGAGAACAACTGAAGTGTGGCTCAGCATAGGATTTAACAAAGACATTTGAGCATATACACTTGCATGTAACATCATATAACCAAGAGGGGAAGAACCTGTCATATTTGACACCAGGGATCTAGAAGACTTTAGGCTAAGAAAATGAGACAACTAGGGAAAAAACATAAATTCTTAGCAAAATAAGAAATCTAGGAAAACAAATGAACATCAAACACAAACCATAGGAAACAAAATGGTGGTCACAGGGGTAGATGAAGAGTAGGGTAGGGATGTGAAAAGTAGGTCAAAAGGCATGTGCTATGTAGTATGAGTAAGGTAAAGATCTAGCATGAGACTTGCACATAAAAATATTGTTCTATAAACTGGTAATTTACCAAGAAAGAACATTATTAACTACATGAGATGACAGTGCACTCATTTGTATGACTTTAGTAACCGTGTCTCTACTAATATCAAGAATATCATGTTACGGGCTGGAGAGATGGCTCAGTGGTTAAGAGCACTGAAATCTCTTCCAGAGGTCCTGAGTTCAAATCCCAGCAACCACATGGTGGCTCACAACCATCTGTAATGTGGATATGATGTCCTCTTCTGGTGTGTTTGTAGACAGCTACAGTATACTCATATAAATAAAATAAATAAATCTTAAAACAAAAGAATATCATGTTACACCCTAAGCTATGTAACAAAAATGAAAACATCAGTGTATTATACAGACATTATTAGACAAAATTGAGTGAAATAGATTCCTTTTCAAGGGCTTGTCACGTGAATATAACTCCAGTCATGAAAAGGCTATATGTACAAATGGACTCATATGTTTTCTAGAGGCTGGAGAGGTGGCTCAGTGGTTAAGAACACATACAGGATTTGTTTTTCTTTTGGTAGAGGATCTGAGTTCTGTCCCCAACACTCACGACGCACAGCTCATGACCATCTGTAACTCCAGCTCCAGGGGATGCTAATCTTCTTCTGGTCTCTTTGGGAATGGGAGTTACATGCACACACATGCATACTCATAAAGAAAAATCTTTATAATATACATCATTTAACTGGGTTGTTATGATCGTATTTGTCCACTGACTCAAGTTGCATTTTTTCTTTGCTGGTTCAAAGTCAACCCCAGCTGAAGCATGGACATCATATTCACCTCTGATAGAAACCCTGACCTTAGAAAGACACTTTCCATAGGCCACACATGTATTGAAACTCTGCAAGCACCTTCCATATCCAATGTTTCTTATAACCCAAGGGTAAATTTCTTTTTTGTTTTTGGTCTGAGCATTAAAACATGTAATGCCATCTTTCTAAACTTGAACATGTTTTCATAGTCAAGTATCCAGTCCACGATTATACCCCAACTGAATAACTGGTTCTTATCTGAGCTTTTAAAGACATCCATAGTAGAAATAGGACGATTCTATTTCCTATGATCAAATAAAAAGACAGTTGGTAGGTAGAGCAGATGCACGGTCAGCACATCCAGCTGCTCACTGGGAGCAGGTTCAGCCAGAGGAGTCCATGCTGGTTCAAAACTGCTGGCCTAGGAGCCTAGGAGCCTTTGGTTCACAGGGATTGTTTAACAGTGACAAGGCCCAGCTCCTTCAGCGGATGCTCACAGGTAAGACTGGCTCGTACAGAGCTTGAGTGCTTAAAATTATTTTCAAATCTTCCCTCCATATTATTAGTTTACTTTACAGAATGCATAATTTTGAAATACAGGAGGATAGCCAGGGTTGGCAACAATTAATGGAAAATTTCAAAGAACCAGCAGCTAGGATCGGAGATGTTTGCAAGGTGATGAAATGGCACATGGTTGATCGCATGAGACCTATAATTATATATTTTATGTCATGTATGTGATTGAGATGACACATTGTGCCTCATAAACACTACATAGTGACTAAGTTTTAAAATGTTTAAACAACTCCTGTCTCAGCCATCTCAGGATTTTCCACTGGCTTGAGTCGGTTTATTGGCTTTTCATCCCGAACTCATTTTGTGTCCTTCATCTTTCCTCTCCTCGACCAGACAAAGCTCATGGCCTGTCTTGACGTAACACTCATTTTTATTTCGCACTCATAGTGTTGGAGACTCAGGGAAGTTCTGCTCATTATTCTAGTTCTGGGAATTTACTTTTAGAGCAAATTACAATTCATATCCTCTGTTCCTTGGTTGTGAAACCAAAAGCCCTGTGTTGGATATTTCAGTTCTTGGCCCCCATTTCCTAGTAACTCCTCTTTTACTTATTTTCCTTTTCTCTTCTCTCTTCTGTTGAATATATTATTTCTTTGAATGTATTTTTAATTTCCAAGAATTTTGTCTCTAATTGTTTCCACTATGCTGTGTTTACTACCATGGGCACATCTTCTTTCTAATATCTGTAGTAACATATTTTAGGCTTTTGTGTGTGTGTTTGCTATAAAATCTGTTTATTTTACTTTTTTGTGGTTCATTTACATACTCTCTTCTCTTTATGTAGGATGTTTCTTTTTTCCTGATGGTTCTTAGCTTCTGCTGAGCCCACACACACACGGTGGTGGGTAGGATGACATCATAGAATGATTAGCAAAGGGTGGGTAGGATGATGTCATAGGATGGCTGGACAATGCTAAGCTGTTTCGCTATAGTGTCCTCATGAGAAACTAAATTTCTATACTGTTGGATAGTCAGATGTTCCACACAAGTGTCCTCCACATGTTTGTGTCAGGGTGCTCTCTGTAAGTACACCCGAGTGCTGCAACCTTAGGATGCGATCTGAATGAGATGTCCTGAAGTAGGTGGGGATTTGCTTCATATTCAGGGCTCCAATTCCCACCTAGCTGCCCAGAGTCCAGGACACATTTCACATCTACCTGCTGCTGTTCTTCCTAGAATTTTTGGGTCTGTGTCTCTCTCTTTGAGTTCATCTAGACAATAATTCCAAATGTGTTTCACACAGAGAGTGGGGAGGTTGTCAGCCTATGTGGGCTTGACAAAGGTAGTGGGCATTCACTTTTCTGAGTTTTCACCTCTCTTGTTTAGAACCCCCAAAGCCTCCCCTAGATTCAGTTATCCTTTTGCCTCCAGTCACTGTGCCTTTTTAGGACACTTTACGGGGCCTTGGGCTGCTTCTTGGTACCTTTCCTATGCAGGTATCCATGGGTCCACAACGATCGTTAAATCAAGCATCACTCATCCATTTCCTTCTCATTAAAACATGTCAGTAGTTTTGGGTTTAGTATTTTTTTTTCTTTTTACTTATCCCAGTGATTTCTTAGAAAGTCAGTAAGTGCTGCTCAGTGAGGGGCGGGGTAGAATTGCCTGTGTCCCATCAGCATTACAGCTGTGATTTTCTGCCTTTTACTCTTCAGTAGGGTCTCAACAAAGGGAGTGATGATCAGCTGATGTTCAAATGAATCCACCAAATAAAATTAGCAGGGGTGTGTGTGTGTGTGTGTGAGAGAGAGAGAGAGAGAGAGAGAGAGAGAGAGAGAGAGAGAGATTCATATTTCTTCACAAGCACATTCAATGCTAACATCAAAGTTAAACACCACAAGGAATATAATTATTTGGGTAAGACATGTTGAAGCATGACATTCAATTAAAGAAATAATTTTATTCTTCAGTCACCTGTGGTACCCCAATTTAAGATTTTCACTGTATCTCTGTGGCATTAAATCTTCAAGCATACACATAATTATGAATAATTCCCCTACTTGTAAAATCTATGTATCTTAAAAAGTAAAAATGCATTTTTTTTGGGTCTGGGAAGTTCTGTCCAGATTATTGAATAGACCACGACAAATTCAAGATAAGGAAAATTATCTTAAAGTATTCTTGGCAGTCCCTTTGGAATTCTGTTTGATTGGAAGGCAATTCAAAAATCTCACAGTCAAATCATTTTCTTTCCAATTGTCATGGCCATCAGCACATGGACCACATGGCTGTTGCATTTTGGGTTTGAGGTGAGTTTTGTCTTGAATGGTTTTGTATATGAGCTCTGCTTCACATATTAATTTGGTGACAACAGATTTCCAGAAGATATATTGTGCTCTACTTGGGCAAAATGAGATTGGGTCTTTGGTTCTCCCGTGGCTTTAAAACATGATTGTGGGTCTTGTTTCTTGGGGGCAGATATGCTTGCAAGGCAAATGGAGGATCTGTAGTTGAATGTTACTTAGAACATTCTCAGGATCTGGAGCAGAAGTAAACACTAGAAGCATAAGTATATAACAAGTCCAAATATTTAAAAGTTATAAATCAGACTTAAAATCCATTAAATCATATTATTTATTCTACTTTGATAAATGTGCCTTGAGAATGGTTTTAATCAATATCAGTATTAAAGCTCTTGCGGGATTATGCAACTTATTATTTCTATAGTTATAAAAACCATTACAGAGAACCAGAGGGCATCTTTAGTATTTTTGCCCTTTTCCTTTTATGAAGCTTATGGACCCATAACCACCATACTATATTTCCATCAACAATGCATTAGATCCAGCCTGTTTAAGATTAGGGTTAGCGTTAGGGTTAGGAAAGCTGGTAGGTAGGAGCTTCGCTCTTGTCTGATTCTTTATACAGAGTGTCATTACACAAGGAAGACTGGGTCCTTTCTCACAAAGCTGAGATAGAAGAGCCAGAGTGTTCTTCCATATTCTATTATAAGGTCTTAAGACTTAGGACTTCCTGCTCATTAGATACCCATCGTCTTTAAGTGCCTTCCAAGGTGGATCTGCCTCTAGCATGCACAGTTTGAAGCCCTGGGAATGGTGGGTCACTGCTATGTGAATACTGAGTACACAGATCATTCAATACTCAATGCATAAGCAACTAGGAAGAGATGTGGTGTCTGGATGCCTTCTTTGTCTGAGCTGCCACATTAAGAGGATTTCAATTTAAACTTGTCCTTTAAAAATCATTATCAAGGTGCATTTATCAAGGTAGAATAAATAATATGACTTAATGGACTGCAAGTCTGGTTTATAACTTTAAATATTTAGACACTTTGTACACGTGTGTTTTTAGTTCTTCCTTCAGCTCTAGATCCTGGGAGCATTGTAAGTAGGCTGGACTACCACAGTGCCCACATCTGCCTTGCAAGCATATTTGCCCCATGAAATAAGGCTCATGTTTTTAAGATACTACAGTATACCAAAGACCAAACCAAAGAAAATTAGCATGTTAATAGGGTTAATTCTTTTTGTATAGAAGAATTCTATAGTTTTTACCATTCCAGGGTGTATCAGTTACAGGGACAGGAAAGGATACATCTTAGAGTGCTACACTTCAGCATCCTTATAACAAGTCTAAAGAGTGTTCTTTGATAAATCTTTTCCCAAGCTCTTATAGTTTTGAGAGGTAGAGGTAGCAGTTGTCACAGAAGCCATCCATGTCCCTCTTTTTCAACCTTAAGTCTACAGTCATCACAGTCATTGACACCATTGCAAAATTAGCTTCCTTTCCCTGCACAAATAGATTTCTTTGTGTTCATTGACAGGATCAGAGAGAGACCATCTGGATCAGCCCTTGACAGTCACCCTGGTGTTGGTTGTCAGTTGTTGACTTGGCTTCACACTAGAATGTTCTTTGCTTCCTGAAATCAGTTGTGTCCAGCAGAAGACAGTAATCTGAGGTAGTTCTGTGACCATAACTTGTGTCATGGACACCACACTAAAGGTGCAGGCTTGGCTACAGCTTGCCCTGGAGCCACAGTGCTGGGACTGGGGTCGCTGTGCTTATGTCTAAGCACAGGGCTCTGAGATATCCCCTTGGAAGTGAGATAATAGCACTGTGCTCTCGCAGACAGCAAGCAGATCGCCACGTAATGGAGGAAGAGGGAGCCTGACTGAGGTTTCACTCTTGTGTGAAGAAAACACTAACATTTCTGATTGGCCCCGTCACTTTAGGGAAGTTTATGAAGCCCAGGAGAGCTATTTACTGAAGGTCAGACTTTAAAAAATGTCATTTAAAACGCTGAGACTGCAGGCAGTTATCTAAAAACTGAATAAGCTCTATTCTTTATTGAAGTTAAAATAGACTTGTAGGGGAAAATAAGGAAGAGAAATGTAAACACGCAGGCTGGCGTGAGGCAGAGCCAGCATTCAGGATGGATACAGTTACAGAAGGAAACTTTGGAGTCCATCTTTTCAGCGTTCTCAACAAGCTCAGCTTCTCATTCACACCAGAGTGTAAAACAACTATAGATATTATTTAAGAAATGGTTAGATACAAAATCTTGACTTAAAGAAATGAAAGCCTAGGGATAATGACCGGATTGTAAAAAAAATATTAAAGATAAAGAAAAAAGAAATGGAAGCCTAGCTGCTCACAGAGAAAAGGATGCAAAGGCAGAGTGAAGTCAGTGTATGGAGGGAGCCAGGTTTGGAAAAGACTGTGCTTGAGTAAGAAAGAGCCTCAGACAGATGCTAACAGCCAACCCATGGACTGGGCATGGGGTCCCCAATGGAGGAGTTGGAGGGCCGACTGGAGGAGCTAAAGGGGTTTACAGCCCTATCGAAAAACAATGAGGTCGGCCACCCATACACCTCAGGGCTCCCAGGGACTAAACTGTCAACCAAGGGGTACACATGGTTGCAGCCAAAAATGTGGCGGAGGAATGCCTTGTCTGGCATCAGTGAGAGGAGTGGTCCTTGATCCTGTGAGGGCTCAATAGATGCCCCAAGGAAGGGAAATTGAGGAGGGGTAGGTGGAAGTGGGTGAGGGTGGAATGCAGGGGGGTGGGAGGAGGGGTTGGGGGTTTTTGGGGAGAGGAGAAATGGAAAGGTTTTAGCATTTGAAATGTAAACGAAGATTATATTCAATAAAAAGAAAGAAAGAAAGAAAGAAAGAAAGAAAGAAAGAAAGAAAGAAAGAAAGAAAGAAAAAGAAAGAGTTTTAGAATGTGTTTTGTTGATGGTGACCTGAATAGTGGATACTAGATGTTACAAATGGGTCAGAAATTAGAGACTACTTCGGTGAGAACCTTTGAAGAAATGCATACCCTGCATACCCCCAATCAGATGTTTTCTTACAGAATAACAAGACAAAACAACGGAGCTTATGGGTGAAGCTAGGGAAGACAGGAGTACCCACACAGCCTCTCGATCCTCTTGAGAGCAACAGTGGAAGGAGAAGGTTAAAATCTTGACAAAAGCTGAAAGATGGGCTAAATAAAATGAAAGAAAGAAGTCCTCATAGGAAATGGGCCACACACAGGGCTGTCAGAGATTAGAGTGAAAAGGAGAATGTGTTACATCAGACAGGTCCACCAGCCAAGCCCCAGCTAATCCCCAGAGAAGCTGGAGGCCTGTAGTAAAAGCATTGCATTGGGATTCTGTTAGTCAGACCATCATAGCATTAAGAAAAGCAAGGTTTCTTTCATGAACAATACAACTGTACACTTTTTAAAATTGAAAGGCAAACTCTGCTCAGATCTATTCTTCCTTTTGGAAGTCCTTCACTGCCCCCACAGTTTAAGAATGTGAGGAAAGTGTTCTAGCGAGTCTTTCTGTGATCACAGACTTTTGCACTTGTAGTTCAGCTCTGTGGTTGTTAAGCATTATTGTTAGCTGGATTTAGAAAGACTATGAAGAACACAGTTCAGTGTGTCTATGATGGTTTTCCCAGGAGGATTCAACTGAAGAAGATCTATGTACCCCAGGTGTAGACTGTTCAGTGTAGGCGGCACTGCTTCTAGTTAAGGTTCTAGGCTCAATATAAAGAAGGCTACATGGCCAGAAGCATCTATCTCTTTATGCCTCCTGATGTCTATGTTACAGATGGTTGAGCCAACATGTAGTTCCTGGGAACTGAATCTAGGCTTTCTGCAAAAGGAGCCAGTGCTCTTAACCACTGAGCCATGTCTCTAGTTCTGATTTAACTGCCTTTGCCAGGAATTTCAGCACATCAACAAGGAAAAGAACTTATAAAATGATTCTACCATGCCATCCCACAAGCTGGATTTGCATTTTACTTTAACTCTCACTATTGGTGTTAAGGGTTAACATTTGTGGTTGGAAAGAATTATGGGTTTGCTTTGATCTACATTGCTTAACTCACAGGAATAGCTTTGGTTAATTAATTATTTCATAATAAATGATCACCCTTATATTCCCTATAAGGTCATGTGTTTGAACATTTGGTCCCTAGTCAGTCATACTGTTTGGAGAGGTTGTGATAATTTCACAAGTAGGGGCCTAGCTGGAGAAGGTGCATTTCTAGGGAACTGGCTTTGTATTTTATAGATTGACCTCACTTCCTGTCTCACTTCTGCTTCCTGATCTGCCTGGGCATGAGCAAGGAGCATCATGGTCTTGTCACCACAGTGAGACTTGTTCTCATACCTCAGACTGAGAGCCAGAATATGCCCTTCCTTCCTAAAACTGTGTATTAGGTATTGGGCACAGTGCTGAGGAAAGCAATTAATACCATTGGATTGGAGACTTGTTCTCATAAGAATTATCATAAATGTTTAATTATGCATGGTGGAACTTTAAATCAGAGAATGAAAAACACAGAACAAAAGAGAAAAGGAAAGGGGTTTTGAGGACAAACAGAATAAGTGACATACAGTGGTGAAAGGGCAGAATGAACACCAAGCGGAAACACTGGCACTGTTGTGATCTTGTATTCCTCAAGGGTTTGTGTGTTGGCAACTTGGTCACTGCATGGCATGGCAGCAGTGTGGACCTCAGATGGAGTTAAACTGGGAGTTCCTCACTCTCTGCAGACATCATCTTTTGAAGCGATTAAGGTAGTTCTTGTGGGAACCCGAGTTCTCTCTCTAGATAGAGTAAATATCAGGAATGTGTTTGATTCCTGAGCACTGCTCTGGCTTTATGTCTGGAGATATGATCTTCTTTTCCCACACAAGAACTCACCACTGAGAACCATCCATTGTGAAGTTCTCCTTGGAGGCTAGCATATGCTGTTGGACTTGCAGAAATGTGAGCTAAGTAATCCTGTTTTCTTTTTAGGGCAGCCTGGTCAGGTACTTTGTAATAGCAGGAAGCAGGCAACACAAACAACAATAGTTATCTCACCTAAGCCCTAACTCTCTTTTTCTTTATAAAATCATAATAATTAGAACCAAAGTCCAAAGAAAATGTAAGTATCCATCAATTTGCCACTGTCAGAGCTTCTTAACAAATTACATTATGTGTGTTTGTGTGTATATGTGTACAGGTGTGTGTGTGTGTGTGTGTGTATGTGAGCACTCATGTATTTGTGAGCTCAAGTGTGCGTACCCCCACAAGCACACAGACTGGCCTTTGAAGTTATAATACATTAAATTATTGCCACTGTAAAATGGTAGACTGACAATATAATGTGAAACCCCAGGTTTCGTTTCTCCTAGCCTTGTTTTTATAAAATCACCTTTATCTAATGTGACCAACATAGCCTCAGCCAACCCATTGTACACAGAGAATTCCTATTTTTATAGAGACAATAGTTATTGTTTTCTGAAATTTCAAAGCATATTCTCTGTAGAGAGCTACATTCATGTGAAGAGAGTTGTCTAATTGCATCATGCAGGAAAATAACACTTAATTACATCTTTCAAAACTAAACGTGAAAGATAAAGAACCCGACAGTGACATTATCAGCAGGCCAAGGGTAAAGACTTTGTGGAGGAGCCTTTATATCTCTTGGGTGAAAGGCTTATTAAATTCTAATTAGTCACATATACGTAATTTGTGAATAGAAATGCTAAAAGAATAGGCAGATAGATTGAATTCATTTCCCAGCTTAATGTGATGTCAAAATATCAGTTAGGCAGACAAGAAAGAGTCTGTAATATTGTGTGATTTGATGCCAACATAGCAGCTGTATCTATACCTGTTTGTATTTGTCTTAGGTTAGAGACTCTGATATATCTCACCTGTAAATATGACACAGAAATGCATAATCAGATTCTGTACACATCACAACTTAAATTTGTATAAACTCAAATACAAAGTCTGCCATTAAGTATTTCAAAAACGAATAAAAACTTCACTTAAGGATCCTATCCAAATCATGAAGATTTCAATTTAAAAATATAGTATGAAAATTATTGATCTTAAATAAGATCTTTAAATTTTACATGGCTTTTAAAGCTCAGTGTGTCAAGGTGAAGAATGTAAAATGTTTTAGTTTGTAAAATTAAGGCACTTGCTGTGGCTATAAAGTTGATAAAATTATTCGAAACTTACTAATAACTGTGACTAATTAAAGTAATGCCTAAACTTACTGCTCCTCAATTAAAACAAAATAATTGATGTCAATAAACCAATACATGGTTATCATTTTTAGTCATCCAAAAATGCTCAGGAGGAATTTCAAATGATGGAAGAGACATAATCATGACACAAGCGCGCTCGGCCATCCTTCACATGAATTGAAAGTCTAAATTTGTGACTTTTCAGCTGCACACCCTTACCCTTGGAAGAGTGTCCTTCACAGTGCATTGGAAGATAAAATAATAGCCACTAGATTATTTTATATACTAACTTAAGACATTAACTGTAACTTGCAACCTACAGTACTGTAAAGATGAAAACCAGTAATGGCTTCCAAGAACAATATGATTTTATACATTGTTTGCATGTAAACGAAGTATCCTTATATAGCTAACACATCCCACACTCCTTAACAGGAGGCTATCATATCTATGCTATATATTCTTTTCAAAATAGCTTTATCTATTTTTATTAATGTGTATGAGTGTTTGCATGTGTACATATGTACTGCATATGTGCAGTGTCCACAGAGGCCAGAAAAAGGTATAGGTTTCCCTTGAACTGAAATTACAGATGGTTATGAACTACCCTATGCCCTCTGGAAGAGCAGCCAGTGCTTATGACTCCTGAGCCATAATTCTTCTAGATCTCGTGCTATATATTTTTGATCATGGCACTATAGTGGATTCAGTGAGATGGCCTGAAAGTCAGAGATGGAAACAGAGTTGGGAAACTATGTTCTCAAACTGGGGGTGTGACAAGAGATCGTGTGGTGAGCAGAGTTGTTAAGAATGTCATAGCATAACATTGTGTGGATATACACAGCAAAACATTGGTCTGAGTGAGGGGACACCAATGGAGAGGTTAGAGCAAGGACTGGAGGAGCTGAAGGGGTTTGCAACCTCATAGGAAGAACAACAATATCAACCAACCAGACCCCCAAAGCTCCCAGGGGGGGTCCCATGGTTCCAACTGGATATGTAGCAGAGGATTGCCTTATCTGGCATCACTGGGAGGGGAGCCCCTTGGTCCTGTGGAAGCTTGATGACCCAGGGTACAGGAACGCTAGGCCACTGAGGCCGGAGTGGGTAAGGGAACACCCTCATAGAAGCAGGGAGAGCTAGGAGGGGATGGGGGGGCTTGTGGAGGGGAAACTGGGAAGAGGGATAACATTTGAAACGTAAATAAATAAAATAACCAGTAAAAAATGAAAAAGAAAATAAGGAATGTAAGACTCCACGCCACACAGTAACTCCAAAGATCTGGAAATGTGCCATAAGGCTTCGTGGCTCAAAGGTCAGAGGTCCTTGCATAGGTCTGCTGAAGTGCACTATCTATGAAACACAAATATTGCGCATTATGAAGGGGAAACTATGAATGTTCCTTGACACAAAGTGGGGCTTTAGTGGGATGAATCTACCCAGTGTAGGCTGAAAATATTGGTAAATGGAAATTCAGGCACTATTTCTCCTACCTGTGTGGTAGCGTGGTGACTGCCTCCCATCTTGGCAGTGCGCCTGTCTGGGAGCTGTGGCTCACCATTGCTATGTATTGCAAGAAGGTATCACTATATATCTGTAGGTCAGGAAAAGACCACACATCAAAGAGAGTTTTCCCTGAATGCCATCTCTCTCTCAAGCCATCACGAAGGCTGGAAGAAGTTACAAGCTGAAGGATTTTACATTGGTACCAGCTTAAGTTGGTGGCTTTCACCAGGGGACACTTTTGAAAAGTTTGTCAGATTTCTTTGTCACATTCCTCCATTCAGATTTCTAATTTCTGAAATTGCTTTTGTCTAATATGGAAGACCTAAACACCAGGCTTTACTGTCTGAAACGTGTTTAAACCAATGCTTCCTTTGGTTTTGATCTGAATTCCTCAAGATGACTTCTTTCTTGTTTAGTCTGCCATCCTCTGATAGTTTCCTTCCTGTTTATTTGTCCTGAAATTGTCATTCAAGGTCTTCTTCAGAGAGTCCTCTAGTTGTCAACAGTGTCTGGTGCCTGACTTTGTCTTCTGGGTCTTAGGCATCTTCTTTGGTAACCTTACTTACCCATTCTTCCACCCGACTCCTTTCCTGAGGTGTAGAGTGCTGTGTGCACCTGCCCATGGAAGGTTTTCATGAGTCCCTCCCTTGCTAATCCCCCTGTCATGGTTTGTTTGGCCTCATACAGTGATCCTTAAAGGTGGCTCACTACTGGTCCCATTCCGTCTTCAACTGTCCTCATATTAGACATGCCGCCTTCTCTTCGGAACTCAGTTAATTTAATATTGCTCACCAGTACTGCCTCCTTCTAGAACCCCTAAACACATTCTATTTGAAAAAAAAAGATGATTACAAATCAATACAATATTGAATTAAGAACTCTCATAATGAAATCATCCTGGCTTAAGATGGACACTGAATCCAATGGCACTTTTTCTTCCAAGAAAGGGAAATAAAAAGTCAGAGAGACGGTGGGGCTTCGTGAAGATGGAGTGAGAAACTGGTGTGAGTGCTTTGCCATTGGTCAAAACATTTATAGGAATGTCAGAATTCAGAAGAGGCAGGGAAGCCCCCCTCCATATGGCCCTCAGTAAGTGTGAGTTTCTTGGGGGATTATAGCCCCAATTTGGAGCTTCCATGTTAAGAGTGTATACATTCCTGTTGTTCAAACCATTGCATTGGTGGTGATGTATGCTGCAGATCCAGGAACCCTCATGGTACTTTTCCTTAGTTTGCCCGTGTTTCAGGGGCTGCCTTCTCTACTTGAACTTTTTTTTTGTAAAAGCAAATTTTCCTCCTTAGATATCTATTCCTTAAACTGAATTTCTTTTTTTTCTCTGTGGAACCTACTATTTAGCTCATGCTTGAAGCAAATCAATGATTTTTTTTTTTTGGTGGGGTGAGTTATGCATTTGCTTGTTTCAAGTGTTACAGAATTAGCACAAATATACATATAGTGAAAGCCAATATTTCAAGTCATGCAAATTATTTTATCATTTGGGCAGGCAAGGTGGCTCAGCTGGTAAACAAACTTGCCTCAAAGCCCGACGCCCTGAGTTCAACTCCCCAGGACTCAGATGGTGAGAAGGGAGAACAAACTCCCACTTGCATATACACAGATACATAAATGCAATGAAAAGAAAGCTGTCTCTTGCTAAACATTCCCTTTATTCCTAATTTTAAATTCCTACTCACATATGAAAATCACAGACACTTTGCTAAGTCACTCGGTGGGTAAAGGCAACAAGGGAATTCAAGAGCTGTTACTATAAAGAACAGAGACTGTGAATCCATTTCCTTAAGGCAGGCTCCCTAAATATACTGCTCATAATTGCATGTGTTTTGTTTAGGACACAAAAAGCCCTGGCAGGGAAAATCTCGTGTCTTTATCTTAGATCTACAGCTGGCAGCTTCCACACGGTCACACGTCACGTGCGTGCTCCCTCATTAACCCTGTTTGAGGAGGGTCAGTGCATCTCTGACACACCAGAACAGCAACAGAAGGAGGCCCAGATACATTTAATGGTATTAGTTATTTGCATATAAAATGGTCAAATGGTCTAATTAAAAGGCTTTCTGTGGATCTGAAGAACTGTGGATAAAGCAGCTTAAAAGGCATAATCCTCTTCAGTCTGAAATTTTATTGAAAGACAGATGGATGGAGATAATAAGCATGATTTCTAACTAAAAATACATGCATGCTTTATTTCTCTACAATGAAATGTGTTTTGTACTTAATATTCTCCTAGCAGAGTTTTTTTTTCCCTTAACAATAATAAATAAGAATTTGACTTTGCCAGCTGAAGCTGAACTTTCAAATATCTTTCAAAAATATGGAGATGTTGGTCAAAGGAAGCAAACTTTCAGATCCAAGATGATTTTATCCTGGAGACCTAATCCTGTTGTACTGAACAGTCATTGCATATTCATAATTGAAGTGTTCTGAAAGAATAGATTCTAATTCCTAACACACACATGCACGCTCAAGTGATGGGGCAGGTCAAGTAGCTTGATTATGAAAATTATTTTATAATACATGTTTCAAACATCAATTTATATACCCCGACATAACATGCTTATGAGTTATAGCTGATAAAACTTGGCAAAACCAGCTAGAGAGTGGATGTGGCCAAAGATCAAAGTGGAGCTCATGAGAAGGGAGGTAAACATCCTTTTAGAGCATTCATATGGCAAGGTCTTTCTAAGGCCAAGAGAAACACAGCGGTGCTCCCAAACTTATAATGTCTACGAAGAAGTCTATTCATTCTTGGGCTTCCATAACAGTGACACAAAAACTAATTGGCTTAGAATAATAGGTATTTATCATATCACAGTTGAGGAAGTCTCAAATTGAGATGTTAGCAAGACAATCCCCTTGGGGACTTTGGGAGAGGACTTGCCCATGCTTTTGTCCTGGAGAAGGCTGTTAGGAATGACAGTCACTAATGTTCCTTTATCTTGTGGCACCTGGAGTCCTATCTGTGCTTCTACCTCACACGGTCCCACTGTGTGTGTCTCTGTGTGGGTTTTGATAACAACTCATGCACTGGGCTTATGGTCCTTTCCAACCCAGCAAGATCTCATTGTAACTACAAAGTCTGCAAAGACCCTCTTTCTAAACGAGGTTAATTCCTTATAGACATGGTTTGGGGGCATACCACTCAATCAGGTGCATTCTGCGGTTTTCCGAGTTCTCAAATCTCATGTTATAATTCATTTATGAGAACTAAGCACACGGAGTCATTCAGGGGTACATTTCCTTAACTTGCAATACATGCAAAAGCAAAGCCCCTCATTTTTTATTGTGCTGAAAGGAAAGTTTACCGCAAATTCTTTGTCCTAAGTAACTAACATTTGATTCTTACGGGAATTGTTCTATAAATTAGTGATCCTCTGACTTTAAGAGACTTCTCAGCTACATGGAGCCTTATTAAAGGCAGATATTTGTGCTCTTTAACAAGTCTCAAGTGAAACTGATCGCATGTCAAGAGTCTCTGCCCTCCATGACTATTAGGCTATAATTGCTTTTGCAGGAACGAGGGTCTCCGCACTCTGCCAAGTTCTGGCTTCCACAATAATTTTCAAAGACAAGTAAAGTTTAATCGGGGAAGAAAAAGAGGGAGGTGCTATGTGTGGTGATGAAATATACCCATCACTAGCTTCTGATTAAGCAAGAGGTTTTAAGAACACAGTGAAGCTGGGGCACACCAGCTTCTCTCTAGTTTGCTTTAATTCAAATCTGTAAAACACAAAGAGCTCTTTTTCATATTTTCTGTATATAGTTTTATTTCTCAAAATTTGGTGGTGTTGGTGGGTGATCATTAAGAAAATAGCAGAGAATACAAACATTATGAACCCATGGACATGGTTTATTTATGAACTTAAACGTATTAACATGTGGGATAATTTTTTAAAAAAGGCTTTTAGCCTTTGGATTCTTGTGATCAGTTTTATTTATCTTAGGAAAAATGTTTAATAAGTTAATATCCTTCAACAATGACACAAGAGAGAAGAGTTACTATTTCCCAACTTTTTTTTCCACAGAAAATAGAATACAACTTTTTTTTTTTCGAGACAGGGTTTCTCTGTCTAGCCCTGGCTGTCCTGGATCTCACTCTGTAGACCAGGCTGGCCTCGAACTCAGAAATCTGCCTGTCTCTGCTTCCCAAGTGCTGGAATTAAAGGTGTGCGCCACCACTGCCTGTCTAGAATACCATTTAAACATAAGTTCTAATACCTGGTGAAAGAGAAAGAGCTTTTAAAAAGACGACAGTTTTAAATACAAATACAAATGAAGGTCATTTGGAGAGTGAACACACACACACACACACACACACACATTCACAAATAAACAAAATAGGCACTCATTTAACTCGATTTATATTTTAAATGTGTTGTAATAGCATAATAGCAGCACTGCATTGTCAGTGTCTCCCTGCACAAATGTAGGTAGATAAACAGAGCTTTAAAAAGTTAAAGTTCTCCTTCAATCTTCACTAACCATAACATTCATCAAAATAAAAGAGAGACTGTAGCCAGATGTTATTCCTTCACATCCTTTCCCTCTAATATAATGGACATGCTTAACAAAATAGTAGCACTTTTTATAGCCCTTTGAGGTAAAACTTGAGTGGCTTGCTTTACAAACCATTAAATCATTACTGTGTGAAGAGGTTGGAGCAAATTTGGGTTTGAATATCATTGTAGAAACCTTCACACTTCAACCTTCATCAAACTGCCAACACGACGCTGGGAAGACGGTAAAATAAGGCATATGATTAAAGAAAAGACAGCGGTCCCTTGCTGGGCCTTCATCATTCTGGAGAATAATCTTGTATCTGACTTGTGCTTTAAGATGCATAGAAAAACACACTGAAAGGGCTGTGGCCTCTGTAACAAGGACTTCCACAAAGTTCATAAGGAGCCCAATAATAATACTGTGACAAATTTCATCTCACTTTATTTTTAAAGATGTTAGAAAAGCGGAGTGTTTTTAGGGAAATCTATTTTATTTTTCAAAGCTCTGCCTAAATCTGAAATTTCCATGGTCATGTTGACTGGAATATGTTTACAAAGTTGCTTTTACATATCAAGCAAAGGAAAATCTATTCTTTTCTTTCTAGTAACACTTTCCTTTTCATTATCCAGTGACATTTTCTAACTCTCAAACACGTGTATAAAGTATAATTAGTATCCAATTCAGACAGGTCGACAAGTATAACACAGTATTTAACATGTTATATCAAATAATTGTTCTTTGTTTTGATTTATGTTAATATTTAATGAACAGTTAACACTAAGAAATTTTATTCAGATTTTAAGTTGCTGATGAGTCCTATTGAGTAACCATAAAAAAGTAAGATAAATTTATATGCTGTAAGTTTGGGAGAATCAAGATTCATCTACAGAAACATCCAAATAATTATGACAAATATATGTGTTTATTTCTGTTATTTATAATTCTTAGTTCATTCTCTTTAAAAGGAATTACAGGAAGTAAATGTTTTCATGTCTGGTGATGAAATACACCCATTACTAGCTTTAGAATTTACCAGAATGTTCTTAGTTATGTTTTTATTAATAATATAACTTACTTTGGAGGTTGTATCTGGTACATTCAACCTGTGGCCTGTAGACTAAATATGCCTAGAATAGTTTTGAATGTGGGCCCCACAACATCCTAAACTTACTTAAAATATTATGAGATTTTATTTTATTTTGCATTTTTTGGTAACTCAGTTGCACAGTTCTTAAGAATGAACTTAATAAATGTCAACATTGTACTCCAATATCAAAATATTGGCTCTCCCTGTTAGAGAACTAGAGCCATGATTATGATATGGTCCCAAAATTACTATATTGTTTACTCTCTAGTGGCTTTCCATTTCTCAAAGAAGACATATCCAAAACAAAACAAATAACCAAAAATTAGCATTAGCTCTAATAGGGTCATTTTATGGGAGAGGTCACATAAAACTTCTGTCCAGGAAGGCTAATAGTTAGATAGCAGGAAGATGAGTGGAAATGAATGAACCACATCTTGTTATCAATGGACGCCAGGGACCATTAGAGACTCCCCAGTCATTTTCTAAGGCGAGCATCCTTACAGTTATACAATAAGAAGCATTTTTTAAATGCTGTATTTTAGTGGCTTTCTACACATTTTGTGGCATGATGTTTATAATGATAGGAAACATAGAACCTTAATCATAGTTTATTAGGAGAGAAATAAATGGGTAATAAAGAAGATGCACAAGCCAACCTCTGAGAGGGTCCATGCGCACCAAAGACCCTTTGCTCCGATTCATGAGGACTTTCAGTAAGGATGAATAGAGAAAGCTCTAATTTCTATTTCAGTCAAATGTAGTGTTTAGTCAATGTTGTATTTGCAGATCTATATTATAGAATCCTGGATACATGGATGAAATTTGTGACTATTCCATTCAGGGAGATGGGCACTTCATTTCTCTGAAAGGCCACTGGATTTCTTTATAATCTTAGATATAACAGTTTTTGTCTCTTATTTAAATATTGAAATCATAGTCCTCCACAAAAATACTGCAGTTTGACTGTTCATATTTCTGTTAAAAAGTAAAAAGTTAAAAGGCTATATATTTAAATGTCAATTATTGTTTCTGGAATCTTGCCTGCCCCCTCGACCACTTACCTACAGAACCCACTTCTGCTATTCACCCTTGTGACTTTGCAACTAAGAACACTACTAAATGACTGAGTTTGGAGTTTTAAATAACTTTGAAACAATTTTTCCACTTCCTTTTGGTGTTATTTCTAATTAACCTAAAATAATATTCCCTAATTAATTTTCTTTTCTTTTCACTCTGTGTGCCTTCCAAGAGTAAATTAGGGAAATCAGGGTTTGATGATGCTCTGTCTTCATATTATACACATTAGAACCCAAAGCTATTAAGTATTTTGAATTAAATCTCACTGTCTACTTTACCTGTTCTGATGCCAGTTGCCATGCTCCAACATTAAGGGTGGTCATGCCTAGTTTACGTAATGAGAACAGTGTGACAGTCAGTCTGTCCTGGTCATAGGCATTAGAGATCTCCATCAAAAGTCTTAGTCTGGTCACTGTAGTGGTGACTTCATCTCTTAACATGACTTTCTCCTTCCCCAGGTCTGCTCCACCAATCTTCATCAGTGATGACACAC
The DNA here is from genome assembly GCF_947179515.1 of Apodemus sylvaticus. Taxonomy (NCBI): domain Eukaryota; kingdom Metazoa; phylum Chordata; class Mammalia; order Rodentia; family Muridae; genus Apodemus; species Apodemus sylvaticus. The sequence goes on from NC_067484.1 coordinate 82,453,865, forward strand.
ATATTCAGTCACAGGACAAGTGTGCTTTTCAATTTCTGCTGCATTTCCCAGATATTTGCATGATTTGACCCTTGACTTTGTTTAGGTCTCTGCTAAAATAGCACTTTATAACAAAGACACCCTCAGACCACTCACTGTATGAGTGTATCTCTTTTCTTTCTCCAACAGGGCCCCAGTCACTCCCCCACTTTGCACCATCATACATCTTATGGTCAGTGTGTGCTATCTTATACATTTACTTCACGTGTATTTACTGTTCTCACTGCAGAGAAGCATGTGAGCTTTTTAAAAATAAGAACTCTGTCTTGCTCTTGGTTGTGTGCTCTGTCTAGAGTAGTGTGTGGCACCTAACCAGCCTGTGGTAAAAACTAGGCATGACCACCTTTAATGTTGGAACATGGTAACAGTCATCAGGACAGGTAAGTTATACAATGAGATTTAATTTATTAAGTAACAAAAGAAAAACTAACAAGAGACTGTGTGTATGATGAATTAGTGACCTACAGTTGGGGAACTTGGTAGTTATTTGTGAACTGATTGTTTTTAACCTATTGTCATAGTTTGAAAATGAAATGTTCCCCACAGTAGCATGTATCATTAGCTTGATTCATAGCTGGTAGCACTATTTTGAAAGACAGTAGAAAATGTAGGAGTTAAAGCCTGATTCAAGGAAGTAGGTCACTAGATGTGCCTTTGAGGGGCATCATAGAAGCTACAAGTAAATTAGGCTGCTTTTCATTATGTTAGAAAAACAAAAACAAGCCAAATCCCAACTCAGTGTGGCAATTACTAACATGGAAACAAAAAGAACAACACTTGGAATCAACAAAGTTCAGAGTTCTTAGAACAGACAGCAATCATAATCAAGCCATCAACCAATGTAAAGAAAGAGTAGACCCAAAATAATAATATTAGAGATGAAAAAGGAGACATCACAACTGCCACTAATGAAATTCAGAATATCACCAGGACATACTTTGGAAATCTATGTTCCAATAAATTACAAAAAGACATGAATCAATGTTTAGATACACCTGACCTACCAAACTTAATTCAAGAGGACATAGACACTTAAAGAGATCTATGACAAGTAGAAAAAGCAAAGTCATGATAATCTCTCAGTTAAAACAAAATATTGACCTCATATGGATTTATTGTTGAATTGCATGAGACCTTACACAAGAACTAACATTAGCGCACTTTAAACTACCCCTATTATAGAAATAGAAGGAATATTGTCAAGCTCAAATTTCATATAGCAAATATTTCCCTGATACCCAGAATGCAATAAGACACAAGATCAACAAAAGTATTCACATGATAGGCCATTATCTCTGATGAACACAGACACAGAGATTCTCAGTCAAATGCATAGAAATGTAATTCAACCACACATCGAAAATATCATCCATGATTATCAAGTCAACTTCATTCTGTGTATGCAAATATATGCATATTAGTGACTGTATCTTTGACATCAATAGACTCAAAGGCAGAAATCACATGATCATCTCAATATATGCAAAAAAGAACCTTTGACAAAGTAATGACCAGCAGTCTCAGCTAACCTGGATCCCCAAAATCTCTCAGACACTGAGCCACCAACTAGGCAGCATATGCCAGTCATTGTACCCAGCCCCACCCATGCATGTACAGTGGAGGACTGCTGGGTCTGGACTCAGTCAGAGAAGATGTGCCTAACTCTCAAGAGAGTCCCCAAGGAGTGGGGATGCCTGATGGGGTGGGGGTCTAGGGCAGGGACATCCTCTTGGAGACAGCACTGTGGGGGTGTATGGGATGTGGAATGGTCAGAGGGTAGACCCGGTGGAACATAAGGTCTGGACTGTAAAGGAATAGTAAACAATTGAAAAAAAAAAAGAATTTTAAACTCAACTAAGTTCCCTGTTAAGTGTAATTGAAAAAGAAATGATTAAATATCCAAGAGTTCATTAAAATATTCTAAAGTCATTACTCTGAGCAATTAAAAATATTAAGACTTTTAAAAGATCACAAATGACCATGAAAAGGAAAAAATTGTCTTAGAAAAGTAACATTTTTATGACTAATCATTGCTCAATATTATAACAAATATATAACAAATAAACAAATATAACAAATATCATAACAATACTGTAACAAATAAGCTACCAACCATAGAGTAAACATGGAGGGACCCAGGGCTCCAGCTGCATATGTAGCAGAGGATGGCCTTGCTGGACATCAGAGGGAGGAGAAGGCGTTGGTCCTGAGAAGGTTTGATGCCCCAGTATAGGAGAATTCCAGGACAGGGAAGTGGGAGTGGGTGGGCTAGTGAGCGGGGAAGGGGGGGGGATGGGATAGGGGGTTTTTGGAGGGGAAACCAAGAAAGTGGATAACATTTGAAATGTAAATAAAGAAATTATCCAATAAAAAAAGAAAAATAACATTTATGTGACAAAACATTGGCCAATATCATAACAACTATGGAAAACTCAGTATTTCCACTAAAACAAGGAACAAGAGTATCCATATTTTTTCATTCTTATTCAGTGTGCTACTGGTGGCTTTCTCTAGAAAATGTGGATAAGAAAAGAAATACAAGAGATGCAAATAAAAGGAAGAAGTCAAAATATGTCTATTTTGCCAACAGTATAAATCTATTCATATGACAGTCTAAGATTTCACTAGAAAACTCTTAGAAGTGATAAACACTGTTAGAAAAGTAGCAGAATACAAAATCAGCAGAAAAACAATTAGCAATCCCTTTTACAATAGCTTCAAAACAACAACAACAACATTAACAACAGACTAGGACTAAGCCTAATAAAGGAAGTGAAAGACTCAAAAGTCTTAATACTCTGAAGAAAGAAATTACAGACACTGGGCCTCCCCCACTAAAAGACTGATATTGTGAAAATGTCCACATCATCAAACAGGATCTATTGATACACTGCAGTCTTCATATTCCAGCCACATTCTCCACAGAAATTAAAAAAAACCTAATGTAAATTTTTTGAGTGTGAGCATAAAGGACCTGTAGGATGCACACAAGCAACACTAGAGTTTATCACAAATAACCTTATCTGGTCTGTAGCTTATTTCTGCTTTGTCTCCACCTCTGTCGCCATCTCTGTTTCAGTCTCTGACACCGCTGTCTCTAGCTTGTGCTCACTACTCTCTTTTGCTCTCTTTTGAGCTCTCTGACTGTCTCTCTCTTTCTAAGAGAATTTCTGGATGAGTGGTCACTCCGTTTGGTTGCTGGCATATTGCACCTGCCATAGGTTGAAATCCAAGCTCACAAAGCTAAAGTGAGATAGTCACTCACCCCGGGTCCAACAGTCTGTCTTCCTCTCCGTCAGCTCAGCTCAGCACTGTGACTTTCTAGAAGTGATTTTTCACATGCTGAAGAGGCTGAATGCAGCTTCAAAAGAATAACAAGTGTATTTTGTTTTGTGACTAAGAAAAATGGAAAACAATTCTCTTGAGGGAAACTATAAGAGCCTAGTGCAGTTTAAACACAATGATGGATTTTTTTTTTATGAACTCATCCAGGATAAAGGCAGCCTGTAATTTTTATGGAGATAGGCTATATGCTTACAGGTCAGCACACAAAGTAATTCTTGCCTTGTTAAGCTTCTCCCGGGCAGTCTGGCAGTGATGCAGTCATGGAATTCTTTGGCTGACTGCAGCTCAGAGCAAAACCTGTAGCAAGATCAATTTTTGTTCTGTGTTGTCTTTTTTTTTTTCCGATGGATTAGGGAATTGGGGAAGGAGCTGTCAGTTTGAATAGGATCCCTGGTATTAACTATCAGAAATCTAATCATTAAAGTATATATAAATAAGCCAAATTTGTATTCCCTTGTAATGTGAACACTTAGGAGGCTGAGGCAGAAGAATTAAAAGTTCAAAGCCATGGTGAGACTCTACCTAAACCATCAGTCAATACATACTGTCATAATTTAAATCACATTTGTGTGTGTGTGTGTGTGTGTGTGAGAGAGAGAGAGAGAGAGAGAGAGAGAGAGAGAGAGAGAGAGAGAGAGACAGAGACAGAGACAGAGACAGAGAGAAGAGCATTAGTTTGGGAATGGGACAATACTAGTCCCAGGGAAGACCTTACCTCCCTAAAAGAAATCAGCCAATGAAAACTAAGAGGCACTTTGAGAAATTGTCCATTTCTTTTAGATTTTCCGGTTTTGTGAAATACAGGTTTAGCATTATAGACATTTGAGTGGATAGGGGAGGGGACTGGACAGGGCTGGGTGTAGGGATGGGGACATGAGGGATCAAGTGAGGGGAGGGCAGAGGGAGAGAGTACCAGGAGGGACAACTAGAATGGGGGGATGCACCTCTGGGATGAACTAGAAGCCTAGTGCAATGGAAACTCCCAGGTCTACGTGAGGATGACTTTAGCTAGAACTCTTAGCAATGGGACATTATGGAGTCTGAACCAGCTGTCTCCTGTAACCAGGATAGAATTCCAGTGGAGAGATTGCGATACCCACCCAGCCACAGAACCATCTACCTACAATTTCTTCTGCCTGCAAGATGTGCTGGGATAAAGATGGAGCAGAAATTGAGGGAGGGCGCCCACCACTGACACTGCTAGTGATGGTCTCCCAAAATTGCAGACACGAGCCTAGCATAGCCCTTGTCAGAGAGACCTCACTCAGCAGCTGAAGAAAACAGATGCAGAGACCCACAGACAAACATTAGCTGGAGGTTGGGGGATTCTGAGGAGGTGGGAGTAGGAGCCAGATGGGTCAAGGAGACCACAAGAAAACCTGCAGAATCAATCAACAAACCTGGGCATACCGGGGCTCACAGAGCCGGAACTGCCAACCAGTAATCCTGTAAGTGTGGAATGAGGCCCCTGCATGGATGTAGCAGTTGTGTAGCTTGGTCTTCCCGTGGGACTCCAAATGTCAGGGACAAGGACTGTCTCTGACAATACTGCCTGCCTTTGGATCCCTTTCCCCTAGGTGGGCTGCTTCTTCTAGCCTTGATAGAAGAAGATGCACCCAATCTTACTGCAACTTCATAGCTAAGGCAGGCTGTTGTCCATTGGAGGCCTCCCTTTTCTGAAGAGAAAGGGAGGAGGAGTGGATGGTGGTGGTGGGAGGGGTGAAAATTAAGGTTGGAATATAAAGTAAAAAGAGAAACTAAAGGGTACATAGAATTGTGATTAGAGACAGAAGCAGGCCGTCTTGCCTTTTGTCTGTCTATCTTTTGTGGAACCCAAATTAATCTATCTGATTTTCACTATTGACTGTCCTGTACCCTTACTATGAAGTAAGAATAATTTTTCTCATTTTACACACACACACACACACACACACACACACACACACACACACACACACACACTCACACTCACATACATACACACGAGAGAGAGAGAGAGAGAGAGAGAGAGAGAGAGAGAGAGAGAGAGAGAGAGAGACAGACAGACAGACAGACAGAGACAGACAGAGACAGAGACAGAGGAGAGACTGGTGAGCTAGAGAGATCCAAGGACCACATTTGAAAAAGGCAAAATATAGTTTCCTTAAACATTCTTTGAGGGCTAATATCCACTTATCAGTGCGTTCATGCCATGTGTGTTCTTTTGTGATTGGGTTACCTCACTCAGGATAGCTGTTTTCTGAGAGGCTCTGCCAGTACCTGACAAATACAGAGGTGGGTGCTCTCAGCCAACCATTGGACTGAGCACAAGGTCCCCAGTGAAGGAGCTAGAGAAAGGACCCAAGGAGCTGAAGGAGCTTGCAGCCCCATAGGAGGAACAACAATATGAACCAACCAGTACCCCCAGAGCTCCCAGGAACTAAAACATCAACCAAAGAGTATACACGGAGGGACCCATGATTCCAGCTGCATATGTAGCAGAGGATGGCCTTGTTGGACATCAAAGGGAGGAGAGGCTTCCCAGGCTTGGTTCTGAGAAGGCTTGATGCCCCAGTATAGGGGAATGCCATGTCAGGGAAGTGGGAGTGGGTGGGTTGGTGAGCGGGGGGGAGGGGGATAAAATAGGGTATTTTCAGAGGGGAAACCAGGAAAGGGGATAACATTTGAAATGTAAATAAAAAATATCTAATAAAAAATTCTTTGATGGAAAGCTGAGACCTATATCCTTTCCCCTAGCCAGAATGCAAGGCCTTTGTGGTATTACACAGCACTACAAACATATTCAATATTTATGCACATATTTTCTCCTTTGTTATTGTAAACCTAAAATACTTTACTATGAGATTTTGTTGTTTTTCCTTTGTAAAAAAAACTACAAATGTTTCTTAATGTTTATAAAATGTTACAAAAATGGTTTCTATGAGTTTAAATGTGATTGCAAGTACATGAGTAATTTCATAATTTACTGCGGTCTAGGTTATGTTGTATCTGTATATATGTACTATCATGCTTTTAACCCTGACTAGGGGGTACTAAAATTATTCAGCTTTTAGACTGATTTTTATGAGGAAGTTGAACATCAATCATCATACCAATACATTTTGATCTATCTCCTCCCAGATTTCCAAAGTAACAACTCATTTTAGAGGAGGGTGTGTCTTTCTCTGCAGTGGTATTGCTGTCCTAAGTTGTGCCTGTTCATTCATGACTGCCTATGTGTAAGCAGCCAAGCTGGCAAATTAAATTTAGTTGTTGAAGAACAACATGAAAATAAAATACTTGGGAGATGAAAAGTGTCAGCAGGTGTGAAAAGGGTAAGAGAGGATAATGGGAGTAACATGCTCTCAGTATATTTCATGCATGTTGGTGAAAAGAAATGATAAACTAATTTTTTTAAACTCATTTAGTGAAAATCAAAACAAATTAAGAAACAATCCTCTAGTCTTGATCTGGGGATAGATTTCAGTTGGAAGAACGCATGCCTAGCATGCACAAGGCTCTGATTTAGTTTACCACACAGATTGCATGTAGTGGCATATGCCTACAACCCTAGTAGACAAAAGGGGGAGGCAGGAGGGCATTCAAGGTCATCCTACATTACACAGTCTGTGGCAAGCCCAGCACATAAGGCCTTCTCTCCCGCCCTCCCTCTGTCTCTCTCTGCCTCTGTCTCTGTCTCTCTGTCTCTGTCTCTCTCTTTCTCTCTTTCTCTCTCTCTCTCAGTCACAATCACCCACAGTCCTTTCCCCATGATACCTTATTTCTAAAAACAAAACAAAATCTCCCATTTTTATGAAAATTGTCACAGTTTGCCATCAGTTCACAGTATGTATTAATTTATGCTGTAATTATGCTCTGTATAGAGTTTTAGGCAATATCATAGTAACAATTTGGTAATAACAGTAGTTACAACAAAATAATGATAGGTAATTACTGGGCAGATTCCCCTCTCCCATGGCGTTTTCTTAGTGGCATACATTTTACCTACCAAAAGACTCTCCAGGTGTCTTTGAAGGTTTAGTTGATGACTTTTGATTTGTGACATAATGCAAGAGGCATTGATTATACAATTGGTATTGAGTCCTTTGGGGGAAATTAAACTGATGTTGCAAATATGTTCAGTTGCATCTTTGTGCACTCACGGAGTTAGAAAAGCTCTGAGCAGGTATCATCCTACATCCTTGATGACTTAAATGAATCCCCTAGTGTTTTCTTTCATGAATTGTCAAGGCCTGATTAGCACAGATATTAATTATAAGGCATGCAGTGATCAGAAATGTCTACTGACATGTGATCTGGGTAGGAGAAATAATGGTTTAATATATCCTGGGACAGATTAGTACAGACTTGCTCATAGATATGTCTCAGAAGGTGAAGATGGTTGGCGGACAGTCCTTGATTTGGGTAAAGAGGGTGGTTTCCTAGGTTTATGAACCTAGCTGCAGCATAAGGGAAGGGACATGTTGTGTGGTGAAGAATGTACGTTGCTCAAGCACTAGGATAATTGGGCAAACCTCCATCTAATATAGCTAGAGCCATGGGTCCTCAGTTTTAGAATAAATTCAGGATAAACTGAAATTCATGCTTTGCTTATGTGTACAAGAAGAGACGTATTTCCACTGCTAAAGGGAGGGGAACCTGTGATTTTCTTGTTGTGGCAAAATGAAGTCATTTTGCAAAGGGTTTGCTCATCTTTTATACTCTTGTGAGCAATTTACAGGAAAGTTGTGTTTTCCGAAGTGTTCTGGCAGCATGTTCTACAGACCTGGGCTTCCCATCTGCCTTAATGACCATTCTCAGAATAAAGGCACATACACACCACGCTTTGAGAAAGTTGTGTGCACTTGGGGCTTGGTGGCATGCTGAGAGTATTGACACTGAGGAACTGACTCCATAGATTACCTACATTACTAAGTAACCTAAAAGAAAGCACAGCACCCTTCTCTATTTTACTGTATAATAGTAATAATTATAATAATAATATGGAATGGACAGTGAATTGATCAAGCGTCACCACACTCTGCCTGTTGCCATTCTTAACAATAACTACATTTTATACCATCAAATGTAATTGGTGAGGTCCCAGAGCTGGAAAGAACTTTGAAATGAAGGAAGAAGACCTTTAGACTGTTACATACGACACCCTGCTTTTCATACTGCCAAACAATGAATAAAAGATACATCATTGACCATTGCAGTTTTGTGTGCTAATGTGAGAATCAATTTTTATATCTCTTTAATGCCATATATTCTATTTTTAAACCAGTTAACATTTCTTTCTTGTTAATCACTGAAGTACCTGGTTGAGTTCATCACTAAAAGTATGGACTTAACAAAAAAAATCGCTATCTTGCCAATGACCTAACCATTTCCTTCCAAACTCACCTGATTTTCACTCACCATAAGCAACCTTGCTATACAGAGAAGGCTAACCCCATTTTTTCTGCCACTTGCCAGAAACACACTTGTTGGCCAAACTCCATTCTCCTGAAGTTGCCGCTATGGTTTGGAGTAAGGTGGTCAGGATCAGGTGCTTGGACTTCATCTGGAAGCCTGGTTAGCTCTGACATCTTATCTGCTGCAGGTCTCCAGAGGTCCTCCTCAGTACTAACTGCAAGGACTCTTTCTTCCCAGCAGTCTGAGCAATTGTTGCCAACAGTGATAGCATTGACATCATGACCATGTGTGGCAGAGGATACTTTTTCATTTACTGGATTCTCGAGTGTTGTGAAAATGGCTATCTTGAAAAGATAATTTTCTCGACCAGATACAAATGTCAGTGTAGCTATAGATCATACAATCTAATTACATACACTCTGATGTGAAATCCTGATATAATAACTGAATGTGAACCTTACTTTCTGTAAAAGGATTACAATTACACGGAGAATTCTGTTGCAACTCTATTCCTTGCCTTTAATTCTAGTTGTTTTATGTATGATCTAAGAGAAGTTTCCCCATGACATTTTTAGTCTTAAGCATCATGCTATCTCCTGTGTAAAGGGACGGGGTTCTTTGAAGAAGAATCCCCTACTACTGAATGCTACACTAAGCATCAGCTATATAAACTTTCTACCATCACATAATATACTGTGTTAATTCACTGGCTTAGGGCAGTAAATATAGACATGGGAACAGGACACACTATAATTTTGAATTTCACCAGTCTGTAGTTTAGGACGACTTCCAAGAACAACTAGGTTTGCTGCACCTCTGCTGTCCTTGTGTCTGTCCCTGATGTCAGTGGGGATGAGTGCCACATTGTCAGTAGCTGGCACATGCTAATGTGGGATGGAGCACATTTCTGCCTGGTACAGCCATTATTTTTCTATATTTACATGTATGGTGAGCTTCTTAATGAATCTGTTGCACTCACAGCCGTTGCTCTGCAACAAGCCATGTCTTAGGGTAAACAGCTGGTCCTATAGTTTCATGTAAAAGGGTCCTTGCTTCCACACTCTCCCATCTGATTGCTATGGTGAAAGCTAGTTTTTCTCAATTTTTTTGTGGGTTCCCAGATATCTACTGGTTCTGCCACAAGTTTGAAGAGCACCTTCAATAAATAAAATACTAAAATTTGAGCATTTCTTTTACTTAGGTATATCTGTAACACGGCATGTTTTTTGCATTACATTTCTATCTTGTGAGACTTTTCCCATCTTATCAATTATTCACACCTTCTAAATACAGTGCATCAATAGTGTGCTTGACTTTTGCTGCCAGTTCAGGCCCAACATGCTCAGGAGTGTGTTATGGAAGCTTGCACATCCTCCGCTGCACTGTGCAGCAGGTAGCTGCATCACAGGGCAATGCACCTTTTTCTTGCTTTATCTTTTGGCTGATTTTCCACACTGCTTAACACAGACAAGAGCTGTAACAAACGTGGGTGTGTTAATCTGGGGGGGGGGGGTGTCGACAGAGCACCCACGGGCAGCTTCTCTCTCGATGAGAGCAAATGCTGTCTGCTCCAAGGACCGCTAAAGCTCGTAGCTACCTTTGAAAACTCATGCTCTGCATTTGCTTACTGTCTGCTAAAAAGACAAATTTCTCAGGAATCCCGTGGTCATTTATTTAACTTGTGGGAAAATAGTGCATTATCTGTGTGCTGGTCTATGGCTCTGTATTTCTTGAAATTCTGGAGCTGAATGTGGGAATTTGAAATATCCAAGGGGACATCTTTTCAAAAGTTTACTATCAGATTAACTCTTAGATTCAAGCCTTGACTGTGTAGGAATTATTCTGGGCTTCATGATTTTTTTGAATTGTTTGTTATGTATATGTGTGAGTGCTTGCATCCATGCATGTGCACCATGTCAGTCTCTTTACAGTTATTTTTATTTATTCATTTTACATCCATCCTCCCAGTGCCCCCTCACACAGCCCCTCCTACCATCTCCTTTTCCTTTAGGTACCCCACACCCTGGCACACCAAGTCTCTGCTGGGTTAGGCACATCCTTTCCCACTGAGGCCAGACAAGGCAGTCCAGTTAGGGGAACATACTCTACAGTCAGGCAACAGCTTTAATTGGAGCTCTGCTCCAGTTATTGGGGGGTGGGGGGCAACCATGTGAGTCAATTCCTCACAGAAGCCAGAAAAAAAGAACGAGATGTCATGGACCTGGAGTTATAGATAGTTGTGAACTACTATGTAGGCATAGATTAAAAGTTCTGTTAAGTTGTGAAAACATGGTCAAAAGATCATTTCACCATTATAAGGGCAGATTAAAGCCTAGCAATTAAATGGATCCTTTATAAAACCCATCAAGAAAAGGTGAGCTGGGTGGTGGTGGTGCACACCTTTAATTCCAGCACTTGGGAGGCAGAGGCAGGCGGATTTCTGAGTTGGAGGCCAGCCTGGTCTACAGAGTGAGTTCCAGAACAGTCAGGGCTACACAGAGAATTCTTGCCTTGCAAAAACAACAACAACAACAACAAAAAAAAACCCAACAACAACAAAAGGTGGGCATTACATAAGGGAGGGTTTGTGGTGGAGAAAATAATATACATGGCTTCATTCCGTTGGTCCCTACATTGCTGAAATCTCATGTTCTCTTTTGACTCTATCCCACATGGATGTCCCAACTCCTCTGTACAGTGTATCCACTCTGTGTATGTGGCTTATCAATTAGTAGCTCAACCATGTTGGTTGACAGACAAACAGCCATGATACTGCATTTATTGTGATCAGTAAGCCCTCAGTACACTTAAAAATAGTCCAAAGCAAAAGGGATGCTGAGAATTTAAGTATGTTAAGGATATGCCATAAATTGCAGACATGGAAAAGCTCTACAGAAGCCAAATCTATGGGCTAAGTTGTGAAGAAAGGAAAAATCCCTGATATCTACAAACATTGCAAACTGCAAGGGTTAAAGCCACAGTATGTAAAGGCTTGGTTAAGACAGAAAAACCAATACATGTTGTCATAGGTATACATGTAGATTAAAAAAGTACAATGTGTAGTTTCAGTTATCTAATGGGGCATTTGAACTCATAGCCTGAGAGTAAGGATCATCAAAACTCTGTTCATAGATTATTTAATATCATACAGCACCTAACATAATTGCTTACATCAGCAGACAAGTATACTAGTTGTTTTAGCTAGTTAGTGTTAGTAAGTATAACTTGTATTCACTAATTTAAAGTCAATAGGGCCAAACACTTAGAGGAATAATCTTAAGAAGAATACGTTCATGGTGTCAATGATGTTAGGCCATCATAGTCGAGGAGATTTGAAGAATCTCATCATGGGTCTTATGATGGTGACTACAGAGAAAGGGGCATGCAGGATGGGACCAGAGTAAGATAGAGTGCAAAAGGAAGATACCCCTCCATGGTATACTTCCTCCAAATTAGCCCTGATTCTCTACTTTCAACACTGTCCACTAAAACTACCACACTATGAAGGCATCAGGGACGAAATCATTCATTTCCAGACCTCTTGTGCTCTAATTGCCTCCAGGACACCATCTCACACACACAGCCAGAGGTTCGCTCTTCTAATCTTGGCATGACTTAGTCTAATCAAGTTGACCCCAGCAATCATGGAAAATTTGAAAATGAACCAGATTAATGCTGACAGGAATATATGACTTGTGAAGGCTCCATCTTCACGGCACAGATTCGGGAGTTCAAAGCATAGAGAGACAACTTAACTACTGTCTGTGGCATGGCCTTGTAGTCTCACCTCAGTGGTGTAGGGAGTATAAACAAGAGAAGAAACTGAGCCCGAAAGAAGCTTAGCAGGAGGAATTATGTGTAGGTTAAAAAAAAACATTATGTGGAAATGTAATGAATTTATTCAGATGACTCAATTCCTAAAAATGGAGGAATATGTAGAAATTATAAAAAGCTATATGGCCTATAGAAAACATAAAGTTAATTTCATTTACAACAGATTATGAAATGTTTTCCATAGAAAAGTAACACATTTCCTGTCACTTGAGATTGTCAGAGTGGGGTTAAAACTCAGTGTCCATTTTAGGTGGGGTTAAAAATGTAGTAATTTTAGGCATTTCTTAAACCTGAGAATCTATGCCTAAGGAATTTACTGTCATATTATGTGTGTGTAGTATAGCTGGTAGACATGTGATGGTTATAATATGGGAATTTATTCACAAGAAAATACAATGAAATTTAAGAAAAGAAAATATTGAAGTAGCAAAATGTTTTGTTTGCTGTTTTCTTTCAACATTGATTTGGAGTTTTTAATTGAATTATATATATTTAATATAAATATATGGTATATGAATTATAACAGACATGAATCTAATAACTCTCAGAAGCATAGGGAGTACATTCTCACAACAGATTTCCTCGGACAGAAGACACAGCACACTGACAGGGCTGCACAGACTGTGAACTTCATGTAGATTGACAGATACTTTATACAGTCTTTACTACTCAAAATAATATTTCTTCATACACTCCCTTATTAAAATTACATTTCCAGGAGGGAAATGTGAATTGCCTTACCTGCTGATTTGTAACAGTTACATAAGTTATATTTTACATATTGGTGTTACTTTGAATGTTTGTCAAATGATATGAGTAGTTGTGTGAAATTTTGTACCAATGAATGGCAGTATGAAAAGGGAACACATGGAGAACAACTTAGAATAGATCCTAATATCATTTCTGGAAAATTACTAACACTCCAAGTAGTCATAACTTGGTAGGCAAAATGGCGGAGACCAATATTGTATTCTGTCACTAACTAATACTATCAGAATCATATTTGTGAATAGGCCAGGGTCATCTGTTTCAGTTTGGACTTTGCAGGCTTTCAGTCTGCAATTTATTATAAAGCCATGCTGGGATTTTCATCACTAATTTATGAAGAAAAAAAGTTTAGGAGACCACATGCTTTTGTCAATGACATGGTAATCTTTTTACAAGATGAACAAAATCCTAATGGAGTTCTGAAATGTTGATGGAAATAGGTGCTAATTGTTTCAAAAGCAATGAATAATCTTATTCCCACTTGTCTATCTTTAAATGTGTGTCCATGTCTGCTTATGTGTTCATTTGGGTGTGTTCTTGTGTATATATGTGTGTGAGCATGTCTGTGTACAAGCTTGTGGAGGTCAGAGGTCAAAGTCAGATGTCTGACTGGATTGCTCTCCATCTTACTTTTTGAGACAGGGTCTCTCTCTTGACAGGGTCTCTCTCTTGATAGGGTCGCTTGACAATATGGCTATACTGGCTATGTGGCAAGCCCCCAGGGCTCTCATGTCTCTGATTCCCCAGTGCCGGGATTACAGGCGTGTGATGAAGTGCCCAGCTGGTGCCCAACACCAAACTTGGGTCCTCATGGTTGCATGAGAAGCACCTGATAGATTTAGCCACCTCTTCAGCATTAATTTGTACTTTTAAAAAATATGTAAGCACATGACCTTCCCCACGTCCGGTGAGAATTATCTAAGTACCCTTCCTTGTCAACATCAGTTCCTAATTGTGTACTTGTGAATGGATAAGAAGTAGAACTGCCACTATCTCTGGACACTTCTTCAGCACCTCTACAGCATTCGTAGCATGAATGATCCCCACACGCAACCATGGTTCCATACCTGCATCTGGGTATGTTACACTGAAACACTTTAGCTTAGTAGATTCGACTTCATCAAATAGCTACCTGTGAGTCATGTAGGCATCAATGAACAGACATTAAATCAAGGGAGTATCCCATTCAGAAGGAAGTCAAATGGCCCATGGGAGAGCGTTTGTCACCACAGAACAGATTCAGGCCTGTCCAATTTCCCCGACTTTCATGAGCTTCCATTCAGGGAGCTGGGAAATGAACAAAACCGTGGAAACAATTGAACTTCCACTGCAGGCCTATATTGTGGAGTCTCATTGGTAAATTACTATGATAAAAGTGATTTTTGATGAGTTTTAGATTTCTACTACCAGAAGACAGTTTCTAAAATACAAGTCAAAAATAATGAATAGAAATTACTGAATGGCAGCAAAAATTGTAGCCATTTCCCACATTTCTAGAGAGTTCTCTTTCCACCCACCACCCCAAGCCGAGTCAGGAACTGTCCACAGCTAGCCTCGAGAGGCCCACAGATTTCTCTCTCCTCCCGTGAGACTACCACTTTCCGCCTCCTCTATCTGTTCTCTAGGCTGTTACACCTCTTCCTGTTCTCCAGGCTGCAGCGTTCTTGAATGGACTTATTTCCAAGACAGAAGTGATAATCAGGATTGCTGACACTCTGTTCCAAATCTACCTGCAGGATTGTAGACCATTTTCACTTCCGGTGCCGTCGGAAGTCCCAGCTCCTCTGCTGCTTTTCCGTAGGACACCAGCCTCCACTTTCCTTGAGACAGTTTTTAATACCATCTTATTTTTATGTCTTGATGAACCTTAAAACCTTCCTTCCATTGACTTAAAACAAAACCTTTTGTACATGGTTTGAATCTTGTGGATGCAGCTCGGGATGTTGAAGACCCGTCCAGTATACCGGAGGTCCTAGATTCAGTTCTCAGACTGCTTAGAATGAGGTTGTAGCTGCACACCGACTCCGGAAGCTGGAAGATCAGTGTTCGTACTCATCCTGACCTCTGCTGGTCTGAGACTCAACTTGGGCACATTAGGATCTCTCTCAAAACCACAAAAGTTAAATCATATTTTAAAAATATCTCTTCTGAATGCTCCGGTTACCTACTCTGACGGAAATGATTCCCAGTGAGAGAGTATCATTCCACCCTGGCCACAGTAAAATATTGTTCTTACTCCTGGCTGTGTCTTCCAGGCTATTTTTATCCTGAAACAAGCAATGGAAACAAAGGGAGGAGCAGATTATTTAACTAGGGAGAAAGTTCAACGTTTTGGGGAGCTTATGTCATGAGTTATGAGACCTACCGTGTTTCCTGGGTTAATTACCTATTCCACTTTCTTCATTTGAGCAAATCTTTTGCTCCACTCAACTTGAAATTGGAGTACCGACCTAAAGGCGGGTATACTCTCTTCCAGATGTACAACCAGGAGTGGTCTTTAACATCAGTTACTGTCTATGGTCAAACTTCACATATGGAAGGTACACAAAATTGTTTCCTTTTGTCTGACTCTTCTACCTTCTCTGCATTGCTGCTCTCCAAGCATGGGGCTCTTCCTTGTATTCCATTGAAATTACACAAACAATAGGAATAGAACATCCTTACTCTGACACCCCAAACTGTATCAATTTCACTACATCTAAAGCAGTGTAATTGTTCTTCTCTTTCACTATAGTGGATAAGTTGTAAGAATATCTGCTTGATGCCACAGGCAGCCGTGGCCCCCATCTCTCCTTGCCTCAAGTATTTCATTTCTGCAATTAATTCCCTTGTCCTTAATTTTATCCTTCCCAGTGGATTATTCCTACCAGTTTATAAACAAACATACTGCAAATGTTTATACACAGACACACACACCTGATTTATTTATGAGTGTATGAGTGTATGAGTGTTCTTTTTTCATGTACACATAAACCAGAAAAGAGCATTGTATTCCAGTTTAAATGGTTGTGAGCCACAAAGAGGTTGCTGGGAATTGAACTCAGGACCTCTGGAAGAGCAGTCAGTGCTCTTAACCACTGAGCCATCTCTCCAGCACTTAATATATATGTTTTGAAAGCCCTTAAGTATTGTCCTCTTAAAGCCACTGCCAACCTTCTGTGTTCTTTGTTATACCAGAACTTCAAATATGCTGCCTACATTCCTTACATGTTTTTCCTTTAACTCAGTCTAATCCCTCTTCTCACTCTATTGAGACTATTAGAATATTGTTCATAATTACTAAACTGGATTATAGTTTATTAAATTTAAATTGAGGAAAGAATGAGTGTGTCAATGTACATGTTTAAACTCAACAAGCAGGAGGCAGAGGCAGAACAGACATCTCTTGTAAGTTCAAGTTCCAAGAGAAAGAAATATATTTTCTTTATAAAATATAAAACATAACACACACACAAACACACATGCACACACATGCATCCACTCATGTGTTCATGCACATGCACACACAGAAAACATACACACATATGTAACATATGGGCACACATACACACACACATGCACTCACATAAACATGTGTGCACACATGCACACACTCATCACACTGTTAGAAACACACACACACACACACACACTCACACACACACACACTCATCACCCTGTTAGAAGAAATGGAGTTTTCAGCATAATTACAGTCTTGCAGCTGTGACTCTGGACATCCTAGAACGTTTGGCTCTGGCCTTTTGTTCCATTAATTGAAAGAAGGTGGCTTATAATGCCCCAATATTTCTAATTATGCAACTCAGTAGACTGCCAGTGCCTTCATAGTTAATATAATATCTGTTGGTCACTGAAGAAGTTTTTTGTTTTTATTTTTTAAATTATTCTTTCTAAGCTTAAGTAGAAGAAAGTGTAATCCAATCTAAAATTCTCCCAGGGCAAAAAGCAAAAATTCTATAATTAAGACAAAATCAAAACATTTTCAAAGTCATCAACTGTATTATAAAACAAAATTGATTTTTTTCTTGTTTTTTTTGTTGTTGTTTTTGTTTTTTTGAGACAGGATTTCTCTGTATAGCCCTGGCTGTCCTGGAACTCACTCTGTAGACTAGGCTGGCCTCGAATTCAGAAATCCACCTGCCTCTGCCTCCTGAGTACTGGGATTATAGGCATGCGCCACCACTGCCTGGGCCAAGATTCTTTTGACATGGGAATTTAAGTAAATTGATTATAAGAGACCATTCAAAATAACACTGCACAAATTTATATTTGGCTTGTATTTGGATAGTCCTTCAATATCTCACTTGAAGATGGTATTAACTCAGTATCTTTTTAAATCTTTTTTTTCACATTAGCAACATTTATGTGACCACACAGACACTCAAACACAAGACTCAGATTTCCTCAGAGCAAATCTCAGCCAAGCACACATGCCTAATATGACAGAGCGGGACTGGTGATCACCGCTTTTTCTCTTCACACATGTGTACACTCCCTAATCCCATTCTGCCCTCCAACCTTGGAACATAAAGCTCAACATTGAGTCCATAAAACGTGCCACACATTGAAGACTGCAATGTCATCCCTATCTTAGTAGGGTCACTTAACAGGCATGAGACAGTTATAGAAGGAAGGAAAATAAACCTTCATTTAAGTAAACTGTGGTGACTGTGGATTACATATATAACACATAAGTATATAAAATTATTACATATAACTATATATATTTGAAACCACACACACACACACACACACACACACACACACACAGGAAAACATCCATATGTATAATATATATTCCTAAATATATAACCCTGCTCAGTTCATATAGAGTTTCTTGTGCATATATGATATCAGGGTAGACCACATGATATTAGATAGCCAATTGGAAGCTTAAGTTTTATTATAAAAGCCAAATGTGTTTTTTATTTGAGAAGGTTTATTATACATAATTAACAGGATGAATAGAAAACACTAGATTAAATTATTAAAATGTACTATGTTCACCTAGGATTATTTAAAAGCCATATTACACTTATTTATAAAAGCACAGGAAAGAAAATATGCAGTATTTACCTGAAATATTTAGGAGAATCACAATCATAGAGAATGCCTTGGAAGGCACCTCTCCAGTGAGGAGCCCACACCCACACTTTGATAAGTCTGCTTATTCATCTCCTTTTCTCCTAAGCCCTGTGCTTAATTTTATATTAAAATATCTATAGTAAAAAATTAAAAGTAATGACTTGAAATCTGTAAAAGTGTTTTTGAAAAAAAGGCCTTAAAGAAAATAGATAAAAATAAACCTGCTTGTCTCTGGAATTGGGAATATACTGTTCCTTCCTTGGATGGAGGAACTGTGTGTGGCTTCCAGTGTGTCTGTACTGAGCAGTTACCACTTCACAGGACCAGTGAGCTGCGTGCACAGCATTTCTCTTGTCAACTCTACATTAGGAGAGAAGGTGCCTACTGGGAAATCAGACCAGGACTAATGGTGTACAAATTGATAACCTCATAGCTCACACGCCCTCAAGCACCTACTTGTAATTTCTACTTTTTGAGTTTTTAAAAAATGTATTAATATATTTTTAAAAATATCCTGGTTTATCTAAGCTGTATGTGGCACAGTCGTGACTAGTACACATGAATTTATACTTCTGTCTACATAAACAGTACAATCAAAGAAGTAATTAAGAATAACCCCTAGACCTCTTTTAGGGAAAGAATGCAGTGCAACATTATACTCAGATTTGGGAGCACTGCGATTCTCAAGGTCCTGTGCATGACTGGTAGTTGTTTTCCAGTTCTCTGTAAAATAGCTCTTAGCCTTGTCTTTACACTATTGTTTTTTAATTTAAAAAAGTGAGTGTATGTATTATTCTTACTGTGTGTTCTCACATACGCTACATGTCTCATGTGTATATGTGAGTGTGTTTTTATGTATGATGTGCATGGTTGTGACTACATTCTTGCTACAGTGTTTATGTGGCAGTCATAACTTTCCAGCCAGTGTAGTACTAGTGGAGCTGATAGTGGTTACAACAATGTAGGCAGTGAGCTTCTGAGACTGTGTCTTTGTGAGACAGGACCATACAATGGAATAAAGAGTGTGTGTCTGAATGAATGATGGTACAGGTCTAAAGACTGCTCAAATACAACCTCAGAGATCATTTTATTGTGGTTATAAATACAGCCAATAAATAGATGCCTAAGAGATGATTTTCAGGTCCCTATTTTAAGGTTATTTTGGACTCCTAAAACAAAAAATCAATACATTTCCTTCAATTCTAGATAAATATATTCTCTGTTAGTATTATTTCATTAGGAGACAATTTCCTAGGATAATAAAGTATAGTTATTATCTAACATGTGATCCTATTCAATGGTGTATTAGAAAAAGACACAATCCAATTATTAAATGGGTTAAAAACCCATACGCCAAGTAAGATATTTACCATATGTAAAAATTTGGCCAAATAGATCTGTGATGAAGCATTTTGTTTAACAGCCAATGCAATGAGAGAGAAAGAAGAGAACAGATGATACACATTGTTGTTTGGGTTCAGGGACAGAAATCATATAGTCTTACAGTGGAATAGATCCCAGTCCCACAGCTCTATGCTGCAGCTCACATCAGTGTTGTTACCATCTTTGAGTCCCTAAATAAGCTGGCTTCTCCGTGTTTGAATATCTGTATTCTTGTATGCAGGTGAGAGAAAATAAGAGCATCTTGCATAAGTGTCAGGAGAATTAAATTTAATATTTCATTTATATGTTTAGCCTAGGGCCTATGCTATAGTAAATAGTTATACATCGGGTTGATTGAATTTGGATGCTATTTACATGCTGTCTTAGTCAGGGTTTCTATTCCTGCACAAACATCATGACCAAGAAGCAAGTTGGGGAGGAAAGGGTTTATTCAGCTTACACTTCTGCATTGCTGTTCATCACAAAAGGAAGTCAGGACTGGAACTCAAGCAGGTCAGGAAGCAGGAGCTGATGCAGAGGCCATGGAGGGATGTTTCTTACTGGCTTGCTTCCCCTGGCTTGCTCAGCCTGCTCTCTTATAGAACCCAAGTAGACCAGCCCAAAGGTAGTACCACCCACAAGGGGCCCTCCCCACCTGATCACTGATTGAGAAAATGCCCCACAGCTGGAGCTCATGGAGGCACTTCCCCAACTGAAGCTCCGTTCTTTGTGATAACTCCAGCCTGTGTCAAGTTGACACACAAAACCAGGAAGTACACATGCAACAAAACTGAAACCTACGTTGTTTAAGACCTAAATTCACATCTCTAGTAGCACATTGATTGTATTATAAGTCTCCTTTGAATAAAGAAGTTCATGATATGTGAAAAACATCCTTTGCCCATTTGCTTATATAGAAATTCAAAAGTTTTCAAACTAAGACACTCAAGAAAAGTAAAATAAAATGACACTATGAAAGAAAAATAACTTATTAGATCAAAATGGAGATATAGAGAAAGAAAATCTATACAAAATGATTATGAAGATCATGAGCCAATGACATTTACAATAGTGAACCATGGCTATTCACAATTTGATTGACAGGATACATAAATGCATCAGTAATGTGTGTTGATGGTGCGGCACTAAGCACACAGCACACTCAGCTCTTCTGATAGTTCCCTTAGGAAAACCTACTTTCCTGGAAAGGTTGGCTGTATCTGTGATTTCACTTCCAGTAATCAATTAAAAACAGCGATGAATGATGCTTGTGTAAGGAAGATATCCACATTCTCTTTGTACAAATAATTAGGATAAATTAATGTATCATTTAATAGGAACATGTCTTTATAAATTATAAACATCTATCTCCAGTTTAGTAGGCAGTCAATGCATGTAGTAAGGTCTGCATAATTGACAATACAAAGATGCAATGCCCTAATGAACTTAAAAGTAACAAAAATGCATTTTTGCTCCATTTTCTTTAAAAAATTCATGTCATAAAGACAGTTTATTCCTTTGCTTGCTTGAATTTATTCTGTTGTTGACTGCTGTTTTTCACTTTACAGTACACATATATAAAGGGAAAGATGAACTATCTCACCTTTCTTTTAGTAAATAAAACCTCTAATGCACAGAACAGAGTAACATTAGGCCCCGTTGCTCTCTAATTATATAGCTTAAAACAAATTATCATAACACAAGTAGAGTAATCTTTCAACCTAGCCACAAAAAAGTACTCTATACCAGGAAAAACTGCTTGAAATGGAAGAAAAGTGGTGCGTTTTTACTACTAGAACAGTTCTTAGGAAACATGGGAGCTCCTTCAGCATACACTCCACAGAGCTCAATGTTAGCCCTTCACAGTTTTCCCAGTTCTGCAGGTATTTAAATTACTTGAGGGCCATTCTTGTCGGTGAAATACTGTTTACCATTATCTGACACTCTAATCCAAACATAAAGTGGTGTTGCCACAAAGTGGGATTTGACGACAAGTTACACACTTTTCTTTGTGAAGAAATAAAGCTGTGCCCACCACTCCAGAAAATCACACTGTTAACCAAGTGACTCTTTGGCAGTGTGAGTTCTCCGTGTAAGGCATCTGTAGTAATGTGGGTATCAGTCTGTTTTTGTTGCTGTCACATCCATGGTGTGCCTGTGACCAGGTATTAATATTTTACTATTTCATTTTTGTTGTGAAACTTAATTTCATTGTGTTGTCTAGACACTTAATGTTTAAATACACATACATACACATATACATATATTAATGTATTTCTTTAATGGTTTGCCTATATCAGTATATGGATATGATGTTTTTCTTGAACTGTGTGTAAAAAGGCCGGTTTACCTATGAATATTATTACTTTAGGAGACCCGGGCATAGCAATAGATTTTAAAAATTATACAGGTTCTTAAATTGAGCAGGAGGGGGAGGAGAAGAAGGTGATTGGAGGAGGAAGCTGCCACAGGTCACGTGGGTCACAACATGATGGCCGTGTGGGTGGGCTACTTGGAGTTAAGGGCAGCCCAGACAAAACATGGCCAATTATATAACGGGGTTATTGGCAGGGAACTGGACATAGAAGATAGGTACCTGCCCAGCTCTCATGCTGATAAGTCTTATTATAAATACAAAAGTTGTGTGCTTCTTTTATCCGGGGACTAAATGGTGAAAGGCAGGGTAGAAATCCTGGGATTAAATTTTTCCACAACAAGCATTAGATTGGGTTTGGTATTTTGATAGACTTAAGAATTACAAAGTATCTAAATTTAAGAGCTAAACTGGTCACTGAGAAAAACCTAACAGAGAAAGATAAAGGGGGAATGGAGTGAGTCTCAGTCAGGCTAATCGTGTGATCTGCAGAAGGAAGCACAAGTAACTGGAAAGTGCAAGGGAATCCAATCCCCAGTGCAACATTGTATTTGACACACCAAGAAACAGGACCACAGGGCTTATAAATTCAACTCTTTAGTCAAGTTTGTAGCTAGGAGAAAGGTGGGAGAGAAATTTGAGAACAGAAAGCAATAGAGACAAATGGGAGGCAATTTTTAGAAAAGTAGCTCATTTCACAAATCATTTTGCATACTGGATAGAACTGTCATCATTTCCAGTTCTCTCTTCAGTGATGGGTAAATAGCGAAACATATCTTGGCACCTGTTGCATGCTTTAGGCTACAATAAAGGCCAACTTTAAACGAAACATCCATTGCTTATAAACGCTCAATATTTAAGGGAAATGTCTCAGTCATAGAAAATGTCTGAAATGCCATTTTTTTTTGAAAATTCCTTAGAAACACAGATTTTAGAATGAGAAGGGCCATGATTGTCATTGCTTTGCCAGGATCAATATTGCAACCTGGAAGGCTCTTAGACATGAGAGGGACAGAGATGGCAAGGATAGCATGGCAGTAGGAATGGAAAAAACATTCTTGCCCCACTGCTAATCGTACAGCAGTCTTTGAAATGGTATATTTCCCCCCAGTCTGTCTGTTTGGCTTTATTTGATGCAATGAAATGCTTTAAACTTGATTATGTTCGTGTGTGTGTGTGTGTGTGTGTGTGTGTGTATGTGTGCAAGCACATAAGCCATGTGTGAGAAGGTCAAAGAACAACGTTATGGTGTCAGTTGTCTTCTTCGACCTTTGCAAGGGATATGAGAATTGAACTCAGAACTTGAGGCTTGTTCTGCAAGTGTTTTTATGATGAGCCACCTGGACCTGGCTGTCCCTATATTGATTCTATAATGAGGGTAAAAAAAATATGCTGACCTCATGTGTCCTCCTTTCATTATATTTCCTAATGGTACTAATTGAGTGTTATACTTAAGTTTAAAGCTTATTTTCAAATGAAATACAAAACTATATTTTTAAAATACAATCCAATCATTTTAATAATGAGTATGCTTCTGAAATTCCTTCTATTCTTAGTTTGAGCTTTGGAAGCTAAGGTTCAAAATCATTAAACTCATAGGAGACTAATAACCAAACAAATCCTTATGCTTTAGAATTCACCCTTTTCTTGAGTGGAACTGATAATATGTGAAAATGAACAAGTTAGACTCAGAAAGATAACTGACATGTCTTTCCTCTCATATGTAGAATTTAGACTAAAATAACACATTTAAGTATATTTATTTAAATTTATTTGCTTATATGTGTGTGTGTGTGTGTGTGTGTTTATATATGAACATGAAAGTAGGGGATGGTGGGGAAATGGAAGGTAGCCAGCAGGGCAAAAGCAGGGTAACAGGAGGTAACTATGGCATGAAAACCCTAGAGCACCACACACAAAATGCAGATCTCATGTCCCTGTATTGATGCTGCTTCTGTATCTGCTCATCGTATTCAGTTCCATGGCACTCTCTTAGTTACATGCCCAGCCACATAAGGTCTTACTCTCCCCAGCCCCATTCTGCTCTGAATCTAAGACATCACTAGATCTTGTCCACCTGGTTCAGATTCTTCTTCCTTCCCCTTGAAAGAGATGCAGAGTTGCTCTCTGCTGGGCAACAGGAGCTGACTAACCGATGAGCTTGCTCTCCACCAGTATTGAGTGGGAGATCAAGGTACCACTGGCGCCCTTGTGTCCCTCTATTCCTCACTATAATAAAACACTTGAAAAAAACAATTTAAGGAAAGAGTGGTTTACAACGTCAGAAGATACAGCCCATCATGACAGGCGAGGCATGACAGCAGGAACATGTGGTAGTTGGCCACATTTACCACAAACAGGAGGCAGGGAGGAATGAATGCTGGTAATCAGCTTATTTTGCCTTAGCCAGAGACCCATGGAATGGTACTACACAAATTTAGAGTGGCTCTTCCCACCCCGTTAGAAACTCCCTCGAAGACATGCTCAGAGGCTTGTCTCCTAGGTGATCGTAGATCCTCTTAACTTGACAATCAGTATGACTCACTGTAGCTTCTAAGGGTGAAGTAGTCCAGCATGGTCTAGACAACCTTTGTCTCCATGCACAAGCTTTGAGTGATCAGAACAGGCCTCTCCAACTTTCTGCAAAGTTCCGCTCTTCAATCCCTTGGTAAGTACATAGTTTGTTTTCATTGTATTGAAGCCATGTTGCCCAGGCTTGTCTCACACTCCCTCTCTAGCTCATGATGACCTTAAAGTATTGATTGTCTTGACTCTGCTTCCCCAGTGCTGAGATTACAAGCGTAGAGCAACATGCTTACTCTGACCATGCTTCTTAATAACTGCAAAAGCTTTGGTTGGGAAATTGAAATACTTTCTGATGCGGTCTTCCATTTCACTTGTCTAAATTCTCTTGACTGTGGTTAGGGGTAGAATCGATTAAAAACTACTGCATTTTATTGGGGATTTACAAAGTTTTTATTTGTGTGAAATTTTATGCTATAAACACCAAGACCAAGATGAGGCATGTAAAAGATGTAATTATGAAAAGATTGGAGAGGTTTTTTTTCCCAACAGCCTGTACTCAGCATGTGGTGACTGTGGGGGGAAATGCTTATATCATTTCTTAACCCACAGTGGCTTCCCTTTGCCATATAAATGATGTGTCATGGACACATCAGATTGTACAATAGAATTTGTCCCACACTGCTTTTGTATTGGATTCTGGAGCACCCAAGCCCAATTTTCTATTTTTTTTCTAATCAGTGGCTATAAAGTCTTTAGACATGGTCCTGTTTTCTGTTGTCTCTTAGTCACTTTTCTGTCATTGCCTTCTCCTTGCCTTGGCACAATTGCCAATTAAATCACATTCTGCAATTCCACTTACTGAATGAGTGATTCAGTCCTTCTGACCTAAAAGAAGTCACACAGCAGCGACATAAGGCATAATTGTCACTACACTATGTGGACTTCTAAACCCTGTAAAGCAAGAATTCTACAGCTAGGCAGCTGCCAGTGTGTGCTTGTTTGTTTTAGCATGTTAGAGTCCATGCTGTTCAGAGCCTTTAGGTCTTCTCCTCGTGGCATCATGGTGGCTCTGCCACTCCACTAATTCTGCTGTTCATCAAAGCAGAATGAAAAGGACGGGAGCCAAGGCAGGGCCAACAGGGAGGCCCTGATATCCTGGGGACTTCACCTGTGCCACTTCACCGTCTATCCTTGGAAGGACAACCATAAAGACAGCTGGCAGCATTTACAAGCCATGGCTAATGGCTGGACCAACAGCCAAACTGGGATTAAGAATCAGATGAGGCCACATTCACTATATCACCGATATTAGACATCAAAAGTGGGCAATTGTTCAGCCAGACATTCCAGTCCAAATCATAATTTCTATTTTCTAGCAATGCAAGGTCAAAAGCTCATTTTATAGACAAAGGCACTTACACACTGGTACTTTGCTCTAGGGAGTCTAAAGCAAGTATGTTAGAAGATAACCTTGGATACTGAACTTCTCCTGTTTCATCTAAAACAGGGCCTCTTGTTCATACTTGCACATTCCAGACCAGCTCCCAAAAGCTGCCAGGGATTTCTTTATGTCTGCCTCCTACCTGCAATAGGGTCTAGGAACTACAGACTTATGCTACTCCAGCCAGCAGTGGGGCTGGGGATCTGAACATAGGTCTTCCCAATTGCACAGCAAGATCTTTATCCACTGAAGCATGTTCTAAGCTTATGACTCTCTTCCAGCTATTCAAAGTTATTAATACAGTTAATGTCAGTCAAGTCAGATAAAACATTGAGCATGATTGTACCACTGCAAGTAAAGCTGTTAGCACGTGCTAGCCATGAGGTGTGATTTCATGATAATTGCCATGTTTTGTGTGGTGGACAGTTCCTGCAATACAAAGAACCCAAGACTGTGAAGATGGGACTGCAAACCACATGACAATTCTTCCTGCCTTCCTTCCCTCCTTCCTTCCTTCCCTCCTTCCTTCCTTCCTTCTCTCCTTCCTTCCTTCCCTCTCTCTCTCTCTCTCTCTCTCTCTCTCTCTCTCTCTCTCTCTCTCTCTCTCTTTATTTGTTTACTTTGAACCTTGCTCACTGCCCCTTCATGGTCAACCCCTTCCACCATCCTTTCCCCCATCCTCCTCCTCTTCTCTTTGAGATGGTGGGAGGACCCTGGGTTTCCCCCTTCCCTGGCACATGAAGTCTCTGCGGCACTAGGCCAGGCAAGGCTACTCAGTTAGAAAAACATATCCCCATGACAGCCTATATCTGAAAGAGGGCTGATATCCAAAATTTATAAAGAACCCCAGAAAGTAAACATCAACAACACAAAAACCCACTTAAAAAATGAGGTACAGAGCTAAACAGAATTCTCAACAAAAGGAATCTTGAATGGTCAAGAAGCACTTAAAGCAATGTTCACAGACCTTAGTCATCAGGAAAATGCAAATCAAAGCAATTCTCGAATTTTAAAACCATAATTTTAAGTATACATACTCTTTCTTTTTGGTGGAACAAGCTCCGACCATGAAGTGGATGCTCTTATTTGGTTTAAGTAACTGTGGATTCTCACAGACATGGCAGACTTTCCCTGAGCTCAGTCATTTACCTAATTTGAAGGCTGAACACAATGCATCATTGCTATAGATCAGGTTCAGGTTCCCACCCTCATACTCATAGCAACTCACAGATGAGCTTTGGAGCCAGAAGCCTGGACTCTCACCTCATCACATAGGAAAACACACAATTAAACTAAATAATAAATCAACCACAGCAGAGACATAAATATTCTTGTATACTTAAAGAGAAAAATATCACTCCTGTCGCAATTGTCTTCTAAAAGTTGGTGAAAACAAATCCCTTTCATTATACAAATATCTATGTCAACGTGCCTTTAGGAAGAAGCCACAGAGTCCCACAGACGGGGTACTTTTGTTGAGCTTGATACAGGCTCAAAAACAGACCAGAATATTGCTCTACTGCAGAATTTAATTCTTCAAGTCACTGTCACCTAAGTAAGCCTATGATGGCAGAAACTGGGCATTCCAGACAGTCTCACAGATGATTTTTCTCTGCCCTTGGACTGGGCACTTGACTATAGAATTGCCTTTCAAGATGTTTGCTTTTGTTATCTGTGATAGCAGTAACCATAAGAAACAGTAGATCATACACACAAGTAAAGGGTCTGAGAATGTCAAGCTAGCAACAACGTATCTTCACCAGTTCCTTATCATATTTTGGACCTAGCAATAGCAGATTCCTTCTGCCTCTTAAATGACTTTGCTTTTATGTGGGAAGCTGTGGGCCTTGAAGAAAACCAAAAAGTAACTGTCTTATTTTGCTGAGGTTTCTGTCTTTATCTAGAAAGTCTAGTATTAAAATGTGACTCTTTGTCATTTTGTCCCAGCTTCTGGTGAACCACTGAAAATATCCTTTTGTCTGAATCTAAAGGATGACAAATCTCTTCAGTTTGGGGGAGGGTTGACTTGAGAAGAGAGCGACTGGGTGATCTGTCGAGCCCCTGTCTGAAGTGTCGCATGGTTGCGCTCATTCGTCCATCCAGCCTTTCATGGACGCCCGTGGCGTCTCCACCACCCAAACGTATGTTTTCATACATTCATGGTTTTAAACTTTTGAGGAAGGCCTTTAGGGAGTTACAGGAAGGACAGTTACAGTAAGAGGAGGGCCTACAAATGACAGGGACATGCACAGCACAGCAAGGCTGAGAAAAACAGCATGAAATACTTTGAGTATCTGCATGAGACTTCAGAGTCTCAGGTTAGCAGAGCCAAGAAATTGGCTCAGCATTGGACACACTTTCCTGTGCCCCTCACAGATGAGAACCAAGAGCAGTGGTGATGTGAGAGATTCTAATCTTAGCTACCAAAGTAAACCAAGGGACAAAAGCAGCCTCTGTGAAAGCAGGTTATCTCCCTTTATCCTTTTTAAAAAGTGTTTGTATGCACAAACCTGCATGCATACATGTGTACGTGTGCATGCATGTGTGTGCATGTGTGTGTGTGTATGTGTGCATGTGTGTGCACACGCGTATGTGTGTGTGTGTGTGCGCGCATGTGCGTGCTTGTGAGTGCGTATGTGTGTGTGTGTGTTTGTGTGAGGCATGTAGGCTGACATTAGGAGTCTTTCTCAATCCTTCTGTCTTAGTCAGGGTTTCTATTCCTGCACAAACATCATGACCAAGAAGCAAGTTGGGGAGGAAAGGGTTAATTGACCTTACATTTCTATGTTGCAGTTCATCACTAAAGGAAGTCAGGACTGGAACTCAAGCAGGTCAGGAAGCAGGAGCTGATGCAGAGGCCATGGAGGGATGTTTCTTACTGGCTTGCTTCCCCTGGCTTGCTCAGCCTGCTCTCTTATAGAACCCAAGAACACCAGCCCAAAGGTGGTACCACCCACAAATGGGCCCTCCCCACTTGATCACTAATTGAGAAAATGCCCCACAGCTGGATCTCATGGAGGCACTTCCCCAACTGAAGCTCCTTTCTCTGTGATAACTCCAGCCTGTGTCAAGTTGACACACAAAACTAGCCAGTACACCTTCCCAACTTTGTTTTTTTGAGCTATGATCTCTCAGTTGAACCTAGAGATGATTGATCCAGCCTGTACTGGGCATCCCCTCTCTCTGCCGAGAGTGCTTAAGATTAAACATGGCTCTCCATGTCCACCAGGAACCTCCCTTGTGTGCTGGAAATTCCAAGTCTGGTCCTCATGCTTGCACTTCACCAATTGGGCCATCTTTCCAGCCAGTATGTAATCACTCAGCGAGAAAATACTCAATGTAAACAGTAAATAATAAATTTCAAAACATGGACAAGAAATGAAAGTTGTGTGTCAGTCGGGACTAAGTAACAAGATCAAAGTCTTATCTTGGAAGTAGTTAGATATGACTTTCATTAGATTGACTCCACCCTATAAAGTGTAGTTTTATGAAGCTATGATTTTACACATGTTAGTAGAATTAATATTTTTTTCATGTCCACATAGAGATTTACCAGTTTCCTGTTAACAATTACACTAAGATAGCTAATATTTATGGAAATACATGCCAGTCCCTATATTCATTACTTTTCTGTTCAGTGTATGTCTGATCTTCACACACCTGAGATTGTTATCATCATTATTCAGATTTCACAGATACATACTTTACGTCAATGAGCCTGATACTCTGCATAGGCAGCAAAATCAACAAGATGAGTCACAGCTATTTTTCTTTGAGTCCTACTTTATAAGTAGAAAACAAGGTGAGCAATGAAATCATGGCTATCTTTCAGGAATCAAACAGCACATGCCCAAGGAAATAATGAAATGTTTGATCTACTGAACAGAACATAGCCATGCTCTGTGTCACCTCTCACTCCTGTCTATTAGGGGACATTCAGTGAAAGGCTGTGGAGCAGAGTTTTAAAGGAGTTCTGAGTTCAAGAATTCAGACATATATCTGTCCTTACCCTGTGACCCCAAGGGGCCAACGTCACAGAGGAGGTGGGCAGGCAGCAGAGGACACAAAACCCAGCCTCACCTTAGGGTACCGAAATGAGAGAGGCCTACTGGTGGGCAAGATGAACTCATGCCAATGTTAGGTTCGTTTCTGTTGCCACGAGAAAATATTCTGCACAAAAGCAACTATAACAGAAAAATGGTTTAATTAGCCCACAGTCCTGGGTTACAGTTTATCATTGCAGGGGAGGCAAGATAGGAAACTGCAGCAGATGGTCAAGAGCAGAGAGAAGATGAATGCATCCCTGCCTTCTCCCATCATCTTCTCCACCATACAAATCAGGCGGTGTGGGCTGGGTCTTAGCACATAAATTTATGCAACCAAGACAAGCTACCACAGACATGCCTACAGGTCAACCTAACCTGATCTAGAAAATTCCTCATTGAGGACCTCGTCATGTGTGATTCTAGCTTGTGAAAAGCTGACATTAGAAAACACTAATCATCACAAATTTCAAATGCTTGTAGGATATCTTGGATAGCCAACCCATTCTTCTTTGTTTCTTTCTTTCTTTCTTTCTTTCTTCTTCTTCTTCTTCTTCTTCTTCTTCTTCTTCTTCTTCTTCTTCTTCTCTCTCTCTCTCTCTCTCTCTCTCTCTCTCTCTCTCTCTCTCTCTCTCTCTCTTTGCCCCCATCATGCCCAAATTAGTTCCACAGGCAGTATTACAATCTTCACTCTCTTTGGATTCTTGTAAAACTTACTGGTTGCTCATAGGTTGATGAATTGGTTAAGAATTTACTCATTTATAATCCCCCAGTCTGTCCTGGAGGAGTGGCTTTCTTGCAACAGTGGAACTGTATTTGAAAGACTCTCATTGCTGAGCATGACCCTTTCACCTTAGATCTGCAGGGCAGTGAGGAGTCTTTGATGTCGTGATGGGTTTTCAAACTTTGCAAAGGAGTTAAACATTCCCCAAAGCAGCATTCTGAATCCTGCCAGGAAGGAGCTGATAAACTGAGCTTCAGAAGGAGGCTCAGGGGAATCTCAGGGGGTGAAGGGTGGAGACAAACTTGGGAAAGGCAGAAACTGATGGGAAGGAGGCCTGAGAGCAGGCAGAGCATTGGGGGAAGGAGTGTCAGCTGAGGTGTGCCCACTCTAGTGTCAGCTGAGGTGTGCCCACTCTAGTGTCAGCTGAGGTGTGCCCACTCTAGTGTTAGCTGAGGTGTGCCCACTCTAGGTGCTCAGAAGTTTTTTCCACATTTTGAGGAGCTAGAAGCCAATTGTATAGTAACCGCGCATGTGTGTGCCTAAAGCCCTGGGTCTCCTGGCCACTCTCAAATTCTCGTTGTTCTTGAGAGAACTGTGTGTAGGACAGAGCACACAGGGAGCAATTCCTCCTCAACACCCAGAGCACTTGCTTCCATATTCCCTCAGAAGCTGCTGCAGAATCTGATTTCCATGAATGTGTCATGGTTTTCTTTGTTATTTTAGTTTAATCATCTCTTTTTTATGACCTCAAGAAAGAAGGAAAGAGCTAGTGGGTTTTAGAGAGTGAGTTTTCATCGGATCCACACAGTAGCTCATCTTGAGTGTACAGCTCCTTTGTGTCTCAAGCTCATTCGTCTGAGTGCCAAACTCTCTTCACAACTGACTGAGGTTACTTCTATACCATACGTTACTGCTTCCTAGAATATTTTCCTTTTGGATTCTGTGAAATGTATAAAACTTTAAAAGAAATCCATTTTGTGTCTCTGCAAAGTTTTCAACTGAGTGTTTGGCAAGCCCCTGACACTGGAAAGACCCAGTGACTTTGCAGGCTACAGCACCAGCTACCAGAGAGCATTTGCTCTGCCCAAACCCAATATCAGACATCAATTCTAAAAGAGCAATGGTCACATCTTATCTGAAAGGCAGCATTTATCTGAAATACACTCAAGGCCTCTTTCAAAAGATTTCTGATTGGTTCTTAAGAATCATTAGTAGACTTATGTCCAAAAGTAGCTGTCTGGGCTTTGTCATTATAAATCTAACAATAATTTGCATGTGTTGTATCTAACATGTCAAAATAAGAGCTTATGGGATGGAGAGATGGCTTAGCCATTAGAAACACTTACCACTCTTGCAGTGGACTTTGGTTTAGTCCCTAGAACTTATATGGCAGCTTATAACTTATCAGTAACTCCTACTCCCGAAAATCTGGTACTTTCTTCTGGTCTTTTCAGGCACCATAAATTCATGAAGATACACACACACACACACACACACACACACACACACACACACGCACACACACACGTATGCATGCACATGCACACATGTACACATGAATAAATAAACATGTTTTAAAAAGAAAGTTAATAAGATAAATGGTAGGTGTTCTTACAGCTGAGTCACTTCACCTGCATGATCTCTTGTTTTCCCATCTGTAACTTGAGCTTCCCAGGCCTGCCTTAACTACTCAGGAGTTATTTGGAGAATCTGAGGGAGTATATGTATATGTAAATGTATATGTATATATGTATATATGTATATGTAAATGTATATATGTATATAATTTGTGTGGCTGTGTGAGGTAGACAAAAGGTTCTGTTAGAATGTTAAAATGTTTAGAATTATTTTCAACTATCCATGAAGGCTGAGAACATGATTCAATCAGTAATATATTATTGCGCATACAAAAAGACATGATTTCATATTTCCAGTACCTATAAGAACAGCATGTTCTTATGCTCCAGGATCGGGGAGCTGAGCTAGGAGAATCTCTGAGACTTGCTACCCAGCCAGTTTCACTGAATTCAGACTTACAAATTCAACAAGAGAGACTATCTCAAAACAAGGAGGAGAACTGGGAAGGAAGATGCCAAATGCCAACCTCTGGCTTCTGTATACCTTCATACCTGCATACACACACATGAATACACATACCATGTGTATACACATATGAACACTTCTCACAAATACACATGTGTGCACACACATATGCATGCAATATTCATGAATTTTGTGCAGTGTCAATATAGATTATTAGTAGAGATTTTTTACTTTAGGGTGATAAAATGTTTACACGTTAAGGCAATTTACACATCTTTAAATTACTTGTTCTGCCTTTCAAGTTTTCACCTTACATAAATGGGACACGACACAGATGTTATTGAAATAGATTAATGTGTAAATATGTTTGCCTATTCAGCAGCATGCATCTTATCTCCAGTGTCACCTCCAGAAAAATGTAATGAGAAATTTGGTTCTTTGTTTATTAAAATGAACAAATTAAAAATGTTTCATAAACTTATTTTAATACTATTTTCAAATAATGAAGATTTGATAAGGATATGTTCATTGCCATCCATGATCCTCCTACATATTTGATCTTAATAAAGCAAGATGAGGCCTCCTGATACATTTGTGGGATTCTAAGGTAGAAAGGCACAGCATCACCCCCTTTAGTAAGGAGTGATTTACCGTAGAAGTCTGTACCCAGTTACTCGGTAAGAGGTCTAAATGAGTTCTCCAGGATCCTTTATGTGAATGTTTTAATTAAGACTGAGAGCTCACCAGTTCTGACTCTTATTTCATGAATGCAGACTTTCTGTTCAAGTATTTGTCTTCTATAAATGAAAGACACAAAGCTAAATATGCATGCGTCCAGAAAGAACATGCGTGCTTGCTTGCCTGCCCCCACTGGGCCCATCTGCTTTGTTGGCACGATGCCCATGGGCAACCTGGCCTATTTCACTGCTACAGAGCTGCCAGCCTTCCAAGGGGTGATGAGTACATACAGTGTGCAGAGAACTAGATTTCTACACAACCAACCTGCACACGGGTCTGTTTACACTTGACCACACGTTAGTGTGCATGTGTCTTAAGATCAGCACTCCAGGAGTAGGTCGAAAGGGGACAGGTTGTGCTAGCATCCCAGGCACAAGTGATAGTGGAACACATACAAGCCTCCCTGTTCTCCATAAAGGTGCATACTCCTCTATCAGAGGGTTCTGTAGCTATCTGGGACAGACAGAGGAATGCCTGGAGTGTTTTCCTGCCTACGAGGACACTGAAGACCTATATAAGCATGTCTCCTTTCTAACATCCACTTTTTGAGATTAAAAGTGTGTATTTTAATATATAAGTATTAGCTGATTGTACTATACACACACACACACACACACACACACACACACACAAGAATGAGGACAATGTCTTCCTTTAAATTGGTATTTTCATATATATCAACTTAATATAAATCATACTCCTGAATCGAGAGCTAGTGCATCTTTCGTATGTACTATACCACCACCAAGCTGTATTGTAAACACATTTAATGCCATCAACAATGCTGTTTGTCATTTTGTTTTCTTCATTTTTATTTGATTTATGGTTTTTCCCTATCTTCTTGAGCATTTTAAATTTTTTTTTAGTCTTTTGATTTATTTTTATTTTTTATCTTTATTAAATTATTTTATTTATTTACATTCCAAAAATTGCCCCCCTTCCTGGCCCCCTTCCATGAATTCTTCACCCAAAACCCCCACTTCTAAGAGGGTGCTTCCCCACCCACCCATACACCCCACCTTATCCCCACCTCATCTCCACCAGCATCCCTCTTCCCTGGGGCATCAAGTTTCCACAGGATTAAGTGTATCCTCTCCCACTGAGGTCATACAAGGCAGTCCTCTGCTACACATGTGCCCGGGGCCACATACCAGCCCATGTATGCTCCTTGGTTTTTGGCTTATTCTCTGGGAGCTCTGAGGGATCCAGGTTAGTTCTTCCTATGGGGTTGCCATCCCTTTAAGCTCCTTCAGTCCTTCCTCTAACTCTTCCATATCGGTTCCTAACCTCCATCCAATGCTTGTCTTGAGTGACAGTTCTAGAAATTAGAATATATATCTAAAGTTTTAATCTAATTCTGAAAGGATCAAATAAAAAGATGGAATTTGACACCGAGGAAATTTAGGGTAATGGGATTATAGTGAGGGACATCAAGGACTCACTGTTGTAGGAACAGCCCTGCTCTTTATAAACATGAAGCATCATAGCAAACAGCAAACAAGATCCTAAATAAAATAAATGACAGAGACCACGATATGCAGAGACATCATAGAAGTCTGGGGGCCACAAATTGAAAGCATAACTACTGGAAAGTCCAGATGACCTCTGCTGAAATATTCATTGTTGCATAGGTATGGTGTGCACTCACTACTCACAGGACAAGAATGGAAAAGATATCAAGACATGCATAAAAGCTTCCTTTCTTGCTGCTTTCCTAGCTGAGGGAAAGGGACAAGAAATCGAATGAATACATGTCACAAATCAGGCCTGTAATAAACACTATGAAGAAAATGAAGATTCCTGCCAAGGATGCAGGGAGGCTAACTGCAGCTCTTCACCTCTTCTAAGCCTCTGCCACATCCAAGGCCCCAATCTCATCACAAGCTCTTGTGGCCCCCCATATCCATTTCCAAGGGTTTAAACAGATCCTGTGGGACAACTCCCTCCTGTGGAATCTCTAAGCACTACCACCCCAGACTAGTCCCATTTCTAAGAGTCAATTTACAATACCTAGAAACACATTTACTTGAAAACCCCAGTGGCCTAGCAGGATCTCAGGAGACTTTCCTTCTAAGGAACCCCCACTGGCATCACCTAAGAACCAGAAGGGCAACAGAAATCAAGGAACAAAACACCCAACAAAGACAAGACCAAATATCAGCACATAAAATTTCCATTATCCCAAACAAGATGCTAGCATAAAAATAAAAAAAAAACCCACAATTATTGAAAGTCAGGACAATATGCTCCCACTACAGCCCAGCAACCCTACTACAGTAGGTCTGAGAATTGTAACACAGCTGAAGAACAAGACAAAGACTTTAAATAGCCTTTATGGATATGATAGCGGTCCTTAAAGAGGAAATGAAGAAATCCCTTAAAGAAACATATAAACATACAAAGAAAAAGTGGAAGGAAATGGATAAAAGAGTAAGACCTGAAAGTGGAAATAGAATCAATGAAGAAAACACAGACTGAAGGAAACCTGGAAATGAAAATCTTAGTAACATGAACAGGAACACAGAGGCAACAGAATAAAGAGTTGCAAGAAAGACTCTCAGACACTGAAGAAATGATAGAAGAAATGGATAGCTTGGTCAAGCAAAATGTTATATCTAATAATACCCTGGCATTAAATATCCAGGAAATATGAGACACTATGACAAAACCAAGTATAAGAATAACAGGAACAAAGGAAGCAGAATAAACTCAAGTCAAAGACACAAAACATATTTTCAACAGGATCATAGAATAAAATTTACCTAACCTAAAGAAGATGCCTATTAAGGTAGAAGCATATATAACACCAAATAAATTGGACCAGAAATGAAATTTGCCACATGACATAATAATCAATAAAGTAAATGTAGAACAAAGAAAGAATATTGAGTTGAGAGAATTACAGACCAGCTTACCTTATGAACATGAAAGTAAAAAGTCTCATTAAAATACTTGCAAAGCAAATCTAAAAACCCTTCAAAAACATCATCCACCACAATCAAAAAGGCTTTATCACTTGATGAGAGATGCAACAATGGTTCAAAAAGTGTAAACTGATAAATAAAATCCACCATATAAGGCCTGGTGGTGGTGGCACACGCCTTTAATCCCAGCACTTGGGAGGCAGAGGCGGGCGGATTTCTGAGTTCAAGGCCAGTCTGGTCTACAGAGTGAGTTCCAGGACAGCCAAGGCGCTACAGAGAAACCCTGTCTTGAAAAACCAAAAAAAAAAAAAAAAAAAAAAAAAAAAATCCACCATATAAACAAACAACCAGATGACCAGCTCATTAGATGCAGAGAAGGTCTTCAACAGAATCTAACACTCATATATGATAAATGTCCAGAGAGATTAGGTTTATAAGGGGCATATCTCAACATAATAAAGGCAGAGTACAGCAAGACCATAGATAAGTCTACTTAAATCGAGAGAAACTCAAACCAATTCTACTAAAATCAGAAACAAGACAAGACTGCCAACTCTCCTTACCTGTTCAATGTAATACTTGAAGTCTTAGCTAGAGCAATAAAACAATCAAAGGAGCGTAAGTATACAGAAACTGGAAAAGAAAAAGTCAAAGCATTTTTCTTATTTGCAGATGATATTTTAGCATCCATAAGTAATGCTAAGAATTCCATTAGTAAACTCTTACAGCTGATTAAACACATTCAGCAAAATAGGTGGGTAAAAATTAATCTATAAAAATTAGTAGCTTTCCTATATACAAATGACAGATGGACTGAAAAAGAAATCAGGGAAACAACCCTTTGCACAATAGCCTCAAATAAAGTAAAATATTGTTGGTTAACTTTAATCAAACAAATAAAAGCCTTGCATGGTAAAACCTCCAAGATCCTGAAGATTTCAGAAGATGCAAAGATTTCCCAGGCTAATGGATCAGTAGGATTAATATAGTAAAAAATGGCCATCCTACCAAAATCTATCTAGAGATTTAATGTAATCTCTATTAAAAAGCCCCATAATTCCTCACAGATCTTGAAAGGACAATTTCCAGTTTTATATGGAAATATAAAAAAATTAAACAAAACAAAAAATGAAACAAAAACACAGGAATATAAAATAATACTCAATAATAAAAGAACTGCTAGAGGCATCTATATTCCAGATATCAAGTAGTACTACAGAGCTATAGTAATAAAAACAATATAGTAGTGGCACAAGAACAGAAACAATGATCAATGGAATTGAATTGAGGACTCAGACACAAATATACACACTTTATGGGCACCTAATTTTTTATAAAGAGGGCAGAAATATACATTGGGAAAAAAGCATCTTCAACAAGTGGTACTGATCAATTTAGATGTCTGCATGTAGAAGAATGCAAATAGATCCATCCTTAACACCTGCACAAAACTCAACTCTAAATGGATCAAAGACCTCAACATAAAACCAGATACACTGAACAAGACAAAAGAGAAAATGAAAAACAGCCTTGCACTCACTCATTGACACTGAAAAAGTCTTTCTGAATAGAATACCACTAGCACAGGCACTAATCGACAATTAATAAATGGGACCTCATAAAACTGAAAAGTTTCTACGTTGCAAATACCACTATCATTCTCTCAAAAGGTAGCAGAAATAATGTGGAAAGTTTATTACCAACTACACACCCAATAGTGGGTGAATACCTAAAGAACTAAAAAAACTAGATACAAAGAAAGCAAATAATCCAACTAAAAAGTGGAGTACAGGTCTAAACATAGACTCCTCCAAAGAAACTAATGGCTGAGAAACACTTAACTCAACGTTCAACATCCTTACTCATCAGGAAATAGAAATCAAAACCACTTTGAGATTTTATCTTATGCCCATCAAAACGGCTAAGATGCGTAAAACAAATGACAGCTATGACGGTGAGGAAATGGCATAATGGACACACTCATTCATCACTGGGAGGAGTGCAAATTGTACATCCATTATGGAAATCAGTGTGGTGGTTCCTCAGGAAGATGGGAATCGATTTACTTCAAGATCCAGCTATATCATTCTTGGTCATACACCCAAAGGATGCTCCATTTTACCACAGAGACACTTGCTTAACTATACTCATTTCTGCTTTAGTCATACGAGCCATAAATCAACCAAGATTTATGCCAACCTAGACATCCCATATGAGAAAAATGGATACGGAAAATGTGGTACATTTATACAATAGGAAATTACTGAGCCGTTAAAAAGAATCATGAGATTTGTAGGTATATGGGTAGAACTATGTGATGGATTAGCACATAGAGGACCAAGTAAGGCTGTCGTAGACAGACAGCATGTTTATAAAGGCTTAGACTTGTGGCATAATGTGATATCAGCTGACTGAAGGGCCTCAGGGAGCAGAGGCATCATCTCTGAGTGACATTTTATGTGCCTTTTCTTGATAATCATAGACAGTGACAGGTAAGCCAAATGAAGACTGGAGACAATAGTATCTTGCCCTAAATGGGCCTTAGAATCTGAGTGAAGTGGTTTGTTTGAAGCCGTATTTGACAGGAGCTACTTCCGGACTGAATAAGAGGTGCTGAGAGAAATGAAAGAGAAGAATAAGGCTCAGCACTGGGCATCAGCAGTTGGCTGGCTGCTGAGATGTAGAGAGAGGAAGAAAGACATAAAAAAGGGGGGTATGAGAGAAGGAGCCATCAAAATCCATATTTTTAAATACAAACCTACAGCTTAGATATCCATCAACAGGAAAATGGAGTCCAAATACTAAGAGCATAGCTGTCTCATAGTAACTGCTCAGTAAGTAACCACTCCTCTCTCTTTGTCTCTGTCTCTCTCTCTCACACACACATACACACTCAATGCACATATGCATGTACATGCATACATATACATGCACACACAATGCACATTCACATGCACACACATACACACATGCATACACACATGCACATTCACATGCACACACATACACACATGCATACACACATGCACATTTACATACACACACACAAACACATGCACTACATTTGCCATTTTTATGGCTTCTGAAATATTTCTCATGTGATTATTGATGAATAGAAGAGACCAAGTGTAGAAGACATCAACCAAAACATGTTCTCCTTCCCAAAAAACCCAAAATGTGTGGTCTCGTGTGAAGCCACTCCAATGGTCTAGCCTTCTCTAGGAATCTGAAAATCCCACACTGAAAAAATATCCACTTTGTGTTCACTTGCAGAATCTTTTAGGAACAAATCACAGAACAGACACTTTTAATGTGTTTCCTGGGTAACTGTGTGCCTGGGACCACTATCCAAGGACACAGCTTTCTAAGCCAAGATTTGCAATGCTTGCCAACACTGTCTATCAAAGAGAAGGATAGAAAGAACATTGTGTCTGTCTTTTATACGATCCAGACACACAAAGCTTGGGTCGTAAATAGAACACAACAATCCTATCAAAAAGTGAGGTTCATTTTCAGAATTGTGCTTTGGAAGCCATGAGTGATAGACATGCTGTCATGTCCCAAAGAAGACCAGAGGTACCAGTTTCTTTTGGAGATATGGCTACAGTCACCCATAAACATATGCATATAGTTTTATGCACCATGGCAGTTCATACAGTATAAGGCAGGGAGCAGATAAGCTGATGTTTAGATCAGGGTCTGAAAGGATTATAAAAAACTAATTATTACCTTTTTTTTTTTACAGCTTTTACAATTTTTAGTACATTGTGTGTGTGTGTGTGTGTGTGTGTGTGTGTATGCCAGGACAAGTAGCATGTATTGGACAAGGGACAACTTGCAGGACTTCCTTCTCCCCTTTTACCTGATGGATCCTAGGGATTGAACTCAAGTCATCAGTGCCTTAACCTGCTAAGCCATCTTGCAGACCTTTACTGCTTTTTTTCACCATTAACAAACTTATAGTTTTCTTTAATTAGGCATATTCTTTATTTACACTTTAAATGTTGTCCCCTTTCCTGGTTCTCCCTCCCCCCAAAATACCATAAGCCATCTCCCCTTTCCCAATCAACCCACCCCCGCTTCCCTGTCCTGGTATTCCTCTACACTATGCTGCCAAGTCTTTCCAAGACCAAGGGCCTCTCCCCCATTTGGTGTCCAACAAGATCGTCTTCTGCAGCCGATGTGTCTGGGGTCATGGGTAACTCCAAGTGTATTCTTAGGTTGATGGTTTTGTCCCTGGGAACTCTGGGAGTACTTGGTGACTCATATTGTTCTTCCTCCTATGGAAGTGCAAACCCCTTCAGCTCCTTTGGTCCGTTCTCTACTTCAACCCTGTCCTCAGTTCAATGGCTGGCTGAGAGGGTCCCCCTCTGTATTTGTCATGCACTAGCAGAGCCTCCCAGGTGACAGCTATAGCTCGCTCCTGTCAGCAAGCACTTGTGGGCATCCACAATAGTGTCTGGGTTTTGTAATTCTATATGGGATGAATTCCTAGGTGGGGTAGTATCTGGATGGTCTTTCCTTCAAACTCTGTTCCACACTTTGTCTCTGTATCTCCTTCTGTGGGTATTTTGTTCCTCCTTCTAAGAAGGACCAGAATATCCATACGTTGTTCTTGGGCATCATTTGATATGTGAATTGTGTCTTAGGTATGTGAAACTAGGGCATTTTTAACATCAGTAATACAGTAGAACTCTGGACTTATGAATGAAAAAGTGGCATTCAAAAGAAATAAAGGGTATTCCAAGCTTCCTTTACCCTTTATTTCTTTTGAATGCAACATTTTCATTCATAAGTCCAGAGTCTGACTGCATTACTGATGTTAAAAATGCCCCAATTTCACATATTATTGCTTCAGTAATGAAGTTGGTCAATGACAAGACAACTTTGCATTTCCTAATCCTAAACCTGTATGAGATGTCACTGTGGTCTGGCTAAACATCCTAAGAAGTCCACACATTAGTTGTTTGTCCTCTGAGGGGTAGTAGAGCCTTTAGAATGTCTTTGTGCCACGGGGATACATCCTAGATGAAGACGGTAGGATCTTAGTCTATCTCTTCTCCTCCTTTTCTGCTTCCTGTTCAATTAGCATTTCCTTTCCTATGTTCCCACTTGGATGCACTATGGACCCAAAGCAACAGGGCCAACGAGCCAGAGACTGGGATCTCACAACTGTGAGTCAAGACAGGCCTTTTAGCTCCCCGAGTTGGTTTTCTTACATATTGTCCTAAGATGCAATGATGACACAGACATAATGGGGGAACCCTTTCTTTTCATTAAAGAGATGATAAAGAACATCACCATCATCTCAGAAGTGTCTCACAGAGTCTTACATCATGAATAAGGTGTCCAACCACAGAGCCTCCCAGACTTGTCGCCTTCAGGCCTCGCTAGAATCTTATCTGAACTTTGCTTACAAATTTTTATATATAAGGAAATGGAGTCTTAGATTACAGAAAACATTCTTTGATGCTGAATTCTTAGCCAGACATGTCTCATTTCAGAGTCAGAGCTAATATATTACAATGTCTGTAGTCTTTACATGAGCAATAATGCCTTTTCCCTTCAATTTTCATGATTTCTACTTTTGACTTCAATCAGAATAAACTGAACTTTTAGAGAGTTTTCCACAACTAGCTGCCATCAAACTCTCACATAAATGTCAGGTCCAAATGTGTAAGCTGTTACGATGCTGTCTCCTCTCCATGTGCATGGGCTTTTTTCAGCTGATGAAGGGTCATTCCCATTTTCTCACCCACCCTTGCCCCTCTTTTCTCTTTCTTGGACAGCGCCAACCACCTGCGTGTCTAGAGTGAAGTCTCCTTCTCTGAAACCATCCTGGGCAAGTATCTGTTTGCTTACCCTTTTCAATCTGCTTCAGGTCTGCTGGCCTATTTATTTCTCTGTTTGGATCTTTGATGTCTCTCTGGTGAGTGTTACGGCATCTTGCACCTGTTCTCCTGTGTATACTCTGGTGTCCTTCCAGCATTTCCCACTGTTCATTCGCTTGATTAATAATTTTAT
This sequence comes from Apodemus sylvaticus, assembly GCF_947179515.1. NCBI lineage: Eukaryota > Metazoa > Chordata > Mammalia > Rodentia > Muridae > Apodemus > Apodemus sylvaticus. The sequence goes on from NC_067484.1 coordinate 82,496,550, forward strand.
CTATGAATTTGAAAATGTCTACGCCTCTCCACAGCTACCCTGTGGATACTTCAGATTTCTGTGAGCTTTTCTGTCTTTATGATGCAGCAACCTCTCATATGTAAATGCTCACCAAATGGTCTGCATTTCAAAACAGAAGATAATTTTTGGGTAGAGAATTAGACCTTCAAGAGACTAAACCTTAACTAAAAATCTCGCACCTTATACGAAAAATGAACTCTACAAAGATCATGAACCTCAATTTAAAGTATTAAAAGTTTTAGAATAATAATAGAAAAACTTCAAGATGTGGAGATTAGAAAATGTTCTTAAAACTGGCATCCATATGATGCAGGATTTTCCATGTTCAATTATATTAGGGCAGTGGAAGGTCTATGATTGGACAGGAAAGAGGAGGCAGAACTAGGAGTTGGGGGAACACAGAGGTCTCAGGAGAGGGAACTGAGATGGCTACGGATGTGGACCTGCGTGACATCTACTAGCCAAAATAGCTATTTTTTATAAGGTTAGAAATATTGGGATAAAGCTTTAATCACTATCAATTGGATCTTAAATTATTGTATTGGCATCTTGTAAATTGTGTATTACTGATACATAAATCTGATTGAATAATTAAGCTGTAAGAGTGTTTGCTTTACTTGGTTACTGGAGTGTGGGTCTGCCAAAGGCAAAGAGGGAACACAGCTGAGATGCTGTGGGAGCTGGCTGTGAGAGAATAGCTCAGTGGTGGCAAGAATGGAGCCAAGTGGGACCCCTCCAGGATGTGGTGCCGAGGCCTGGCAGGGCAGCAGAGTTGGCGGGATCTTTTTTAGTATTTTCTGCAACACCCTGAAGCAGTATATTAAGAGACAGATGGATCTTTGCAAATTATTCCTCATCAAGATGCAAGTCAGGTGAGAAGAAAAGTCACAAACCAAAAGAAATTATGTACACATTGCAAATTACATAAAGATACATAAAGTGTCAAAACATTTCAGTAATAAGGAAGATAATAAGATTAGAAAATGGGCAAAATGCACTAAAACATTCTACAAAAGGGAATTTATAGTATACAAATATACACCCAAAAACATGATCTACATCATTAGACAATAAGAAGATTCAAAGTAAAGCCACCATGGGACAGCCACATGCATGTACCAGAATGTCTAAAATAAAAATTATAATAATACCCAATATTGGAGGAGATTCATAGGGACTTAATGCCATACACCTACACCTACATCTACACATACCCATACCCATACACACATACACACACACACACACACACAAACACACACATACACATATACGTATATGTATGTGTGAAAGAGACACACACAGAGAGAGAGAGAGAGAGAGAGAGAGAGAAACTTTTGGTAAATAGTTCACAACTTCTTTTTGATTTTTGTTTTTGTTTTTTGTTTTTCTTTTTTATTAATATTTTCTTTATTTACATTTCAAATGTTATCCCATTTCCTCTTTTCCCCTCCAAACCTCAGCAGCCCATCACCCCTCCCCCTGCTCCTAACCCACCTACTCCTGCTTCCCTGTCCTGGCATTCCTCAACACAATACAAGAAAGAACCATAGATACCTGGAAACTCAGATGTATCAAAAGGAAATATGCTAAACTGAAAATATCTTAAATGGTTTTAAATATAATAGTTACTAACATGTATATAATACTTTAAATTGGCAAAACGTAGACCAGGGGCTTAGTCAATGAGCAGAAGAACAGAGAAGGAGAGGGATACGCAGCAGCTCTGAAAGGGCAGCCTAGTGAGCTTGTGGCAGAGGAGTTGTAGGATGATCATGTGATCAAAATATGCACACAAAATCCCACCAGCACATATGCGTCAATTGCAATCTGAGAAGCTCAATGTATTTTTGTGGTTCTCTGGCTGCGATTTTGTTCTAATTTTATTAAGATGTAACTAACCATTGGCATGTTGGTCCAAAGTACAGTGCCTTGATGCGACATCTTACAACTACCCATAAACACAGCACAAAGTTCTCAAAGAACTAACAAAAAATGAGAAAAGGCTTTAAATATGTGTAAGCCTGAAAGATACTTAAGAATATTGTAGAAGTACATGTCTGTCTTGACATGAAAAAAATTCCGCAACTATTGAACACTGGCTGCTGTGCTGATGCCTTTAATAGTTATGGAGATGGCTAAGATATATTATGTCAGTCACAACTTCAGATACAGTCACACAAAGAAGCCCTGAAGAGCTAAAAGCTCTTGTTTACTGCTGTTTATTTGTGCGATGTGTGTGCATGTTCATGTAGGTGTGAATTCACACAGGTGTGTGGAGGGAGGCTAGAGTCTGATGTTGGGTGTCTTTCTGGATAATACCCCATGTTATACACTGAGGCTATGCACTTCAATAAACTCAGTGCTTGTTGACTTTACTGGTCTAGCAGGCCAGCTTGCCCTGCGGACCCCTATCTCTGCCTCCTGAGTGTGCGATTTATAGGTGGGCTGACATATCCGGCAGGCTTTTATGTGGTGCTGGGTATTTGAACTCTGGTCTCCATGCTCATGCAGTGAGCACTTTGGTCCCCGGACATATCTGTAGTCTTAATTACTTCCTTGCACTCGCATCTTCTAAGTTGAACCTTAGCTCCTGAGGAGAAAAGGATAGTGTCTTCCTCAAGCTAAGTGTGGCCCAGACTTCATGTCAATGCTGATGAATGGATCCTTCCCCCTTCTCCCAGTCTGATAATGGGTTCTGCAGGCAGGTGGGATATTACCTTGCAACCGACTGATGGATTTGCTAATGAGAACTTTGAGTAAATCATTCCACTGTCAGCTCAGCATCTGGCAAAGCTAGAGTAACATTCCAAGCATGGCTAGGAAAAATGATGCTATCAATAAAATATTACTTTTACATCTGGGGCCTGCTGCATTTCCTTTTCGTATTATCACTATGTAAAAGAACAAACTCCTTAGTGCTGCAGGAGTTCAATATTGAATAGATACTAAACTTTGTCTGTCTTATGAATTTGCATTCATCTCCACCAGCAGTTTCAGAGGCTGAGGGCGTGGAGATTGACAGAAACAAACCCCAGCAATACATGCCTTGGCAGTTTTTACATGCAGACACATGGACAACAAAGTGATTCCTGAAAACCAAATTTGTGGAAATGTGAGGCAATCCCAACCAGTGTCGACTTTACATTTATTGTTCATCTCAAGCAGCCACTATAGTTTCCCACTGAGTTCAAGTACGGCTCATTCACTGTCACTATGATTGTGACACTGTGGTCACTCTTAGGTGGTGTGTTGTTAGTCCACACTGCTTTGTGAAATGTCTTAGTGTGGGGATTACCTTTCGTGATAGCAGAGCGATATATGATTTTTCTACAAATATGCAAATCATGCCTGGCCAGATGTAAACATTGGGTATTTAAACATTGTTAAGAGTCTGTTCTAGTGTTAACAAGGATTGTTTCAAATTGTTTTCGCTTTCCTCTCCTCTCCCTTACCCTCTTCTTTCCTCCCCCTCTCTTCTTTTCCTCCTCTGTCTCTCCCCTCTGTCTCTGTCTGTTTGTGTGTGTGTGTGTGTGTGTGTGTGTGTGTGTGTGTGTATGAGAGGACTGTGAACCCCTGCATCACTGTGTACATGTGGAAGCCGAGGATAACCTTTTTGAATGAGTTAATCTCCTTCTTGTTTGGGGGCTGGGTGTCTCTGGTTGCTTTGCCATCATCTCTATGCTGGTTAGCTTGTGGGGCTCCAAGAGCACTCTCCTGCAGGAGCCCCATGACTGCAGGCAGGTGCTGCCGGCTCCAGTGTTACAGACTCGAGGTGTCAGGCTCGCTGAGGGGCCATCTCTCTAGCCCCTGGATTCATTTTTGAAAGATGTGCATTTCATATGTTGGATCCCAAAGTTTTCTACTCTTCGCTGGTCAGAGATTCTCAAAAGGACATGTAAACTGCAACATCACTGTGGAATTAGGGTTATTCCCAAGTTAAGAGATCTTAAACCATGAGTTGCTAGGACAACACATTGTAGTTATATCTTCTGACTGCTAGTGTCAGCACTAATGACCAAGCCCTTGTGCATGCTGGAGGTTAGGGCTGCAATGTGTAGACATTTACTCCCAGGTGCAAAGTCCCTTTGATTCTCCTGCCTAAAAGAGTTAAGTGTTACATATCAATACTATCTAAAATTCAGACAGGCATTTTCCAACTAGGGAAAATACTATGTCATACATATGATTTATTAGTGTTTTCCAGCATTTAGGGATAAATCTTTACACTTGGAAATAACCCTATTTCTCACAGTGTAAGGTGTCAAGGAAGCATTTTAATAGATGCTCTCTGGTTTTTCAGAAAACAAAAATAAAAAGCCTTGAGATAGTGGAGGAAGTCATAGATCTGGGAAATCTAGTATTTCTCTGTCCTATAACTCAGCTCAAGTTCCCTAAATCAGGACAGTTTACTGACTGCCTAGCCTTGGCCTGGTGATACTGTGTGAGCGAAGAGATCCAGGATAATATTCATCAGCATTATTCAAGTTAGTGTTGTGTTTCTGGAACAAAACTCAAAATGGGTATTAAGCACTCATGGGATGTAGAGATTTAGAACAGAGATATGCTAGAATTGTATGCTTCATGGAAATCCCTTAAAATAACAAGAACTACATCTGAGATGGGCTCATTTACTGAAAGTTTTAGAGACAAAGTGTCCTCAAGGCTTCTAGACATCTAGAAAACTGGCACATAGACACGTAACTATTATATCTGTATATGCCTCTCATTCTTTCCTCATAGTTAAGTTATTTTAACTGAGCTTTGTGACTTTTTGTTAATTTATTAACATTGATCAAACAACAGTTTGGTTTGTTGAGACAGAATTTCATGTAGCTCTTTGATTAAAACACAGTATGAAGTAAGACCTTCAACTGCTCATGTTTTGGTCTCTGGGTCCTGGGTGCTAGGATTACAGATGCACATAACTATGCCTAAAACGAATTTAGGATATTGGGAGTATAACTTGATTATTCAGATATCTCTCCTTAAGTTGAATCTTAGGTTTTAAGCCACCAGGTTCTGACCGTAGCATCTCGCACTCTCTCCTCCCAGGGACTTGTTATTCTCACCGCTTGTGACTTGAAATCATCTTGTCCATAGGAACTGCAATTTGCACATTGTTTTTTCTTTCTCACTTAGATGCCCTCATACTCGTCACTAATTAGCTAGTTCCTGGTTATCCAGAAGTGTCCTCTTCTCTCACTAGTAATGTAGTCACCGAGCTCAGGATTTCAGCCCCGCCACATGGTAGCTGTTGAGGAAGTTGACAAGATATCATTTTCTCACCTGTAAATCAGAGCAACTGTAGGGAGCTGCTTGCTCCCACGCCCTTAAAATGGCGCCGGTTTCCGCTTTCCGCCTTCCCGCTGGCGGGCTCCCTGTTGTAAACAAGTCCTTATTTGGGTGGAGCCTGTTGAGTCTTGCGCCTTCCATGTGGATACAGCCTATCAGCAATGCCTACATGGCTAAGCCTGATTGGCTGGCTATTAGTATTTAAGGGCTGGGCTGATTCTCTCCGGGGTCAGAAGAAGTACAGGGATCCTGAGTAAACTGCTTGAAGAAGATCTTCCTGTGTTGCGTCATTCCTTGCCGGCGAGGGTGGTCGCGACAAGCGACTATACTACTCCAAAGAACTCCTGGGAGGGCCTAACCGAACTGGTCACACAGTGAAATGTCTAGGACAGTCCTAGGCACATATGAAGTCTTCAGCATATATATGATCACTATTTGTATTTAGCTCATTTACATTATTCTAGTGCCATGTTTGTGGCGATGCCTTGTGCAAGGTGCTAGCCCTCCCCTTTGCCATCCTATAGTGCAAGAATGTTTCACTCATGCCAGTCTTTCTAGCAATAACCATTGTAACTGCACAATCAATCAATATCATTTCTACCCAGTCTTCATGAATTTGGTGATGTGATGTTACCCTTGGGAGTAAGGCTTGGTGTCTTGCTTTCTAGATGATCCATTCTTGGGCTTTCATGAATTCAATGAAAACAACAACCTTCATTCTTAGCCTCTGTACTTCCACCATTCATTTGTGATTGTTACATTTGATCAAGTACTTATTTGAATCATATAGTCTATTTAAATACAAACCACGGGACTAAGATCTAGAGACCAGGATTGCTTCCCATCATCAGTGTTAGCCCTCAAGTCCTAAGGTCAGAAAGGGAGGTTCTGATCAACACAGATGGGAGAAAGGTGAGGTTTGCACACCTTTACATACTTTATGGTTTTAAAATGTATTGCTTGAGAACATCATGCACATTTATGTTGATTATAATTATCTCCAGTTCTCCCTTTCCACTCTGCTTGGTCACCCTCATCACATCTCTCTCCAAACTCCATGTCTTCATTATTTTCCAATAACCTACTGTGTCCAATTATCACTGCCTACACAAATTCTTCCTCTCTTCTGTGCTATCTACTGCCAAAAATTCCTCAGGTAGGAGTTGATATTAGCAATTGGTATAGTCTTTTAGAAGCAGAGCTTAGAGGGAGGTCATTGCTAGCCTACCTCATCTTGAGTCCCTTTCTGCCATATGTCCTTCTGCCATCTCCCTGCCACTGTCATGCAATCCATTAAAAGGTTCTGGCTGGAGGCACAGAACTTGGCCGCTTGCCCTTGTGCTTCAAGAAATGTAAGTCAAATAGAAGTATTTTCTTTACAAAGTTACTCAACTCCAGAGATTATCTTATAGGAACAGAAAATGGACTGAACAGAGCAGACAGATATACTGATAAGAGAAAGAAAGGCCTAGATAATCATCATCAGCTCCCACACGGCCAAACACAATTAAAGTCACATAGGGAATGAAGCATTGATGGCTGTCACTGTCTTCAACTGTAGCCAATAGCCATAGCCTCAACACACACACCTCTCATGTGAAAGACAGGACTGATTTTTAGTCCTTTATACTTCAGTTTATATAATTTCATTGTTCTCTGTAAGGACTCTCTATGTATTCCTGTGTCTCTCTGTGTATGTCAGGCTGCAATCTTTTTCTCTGGATGCTGGTAGTACATATAGGCACCACTGACCAGCTTTATGTTACTGTTTAAAAAATTATTGTCACAGCAGAATGGTTGTAAGAAAGACGCCCTTTCCTTTGGTCTTATCTTAGTCACCTCTGTTGTTTTCTCGACAAGGACTCAGCTGTAAGAACACAGAACAAAGCTGCAATCTAATGTCTGAGTTTAATGTGGAGTATTATAAAACATTTATCCTGAAAATGCAAGCCAAACAACAACAGCAAAGGCATACACAAGCCAGTAAATGCACAACACTGAGAGGGTGTGAGCATTACACTGACATTGAAAAAATAGCCCCAATCTTTACAATGTTCTTCTATTTTGAAAATATAGTACATGGCTAGGAAAAACTCCTCAAAGTCAATCTGACCACATACTAAACTCTAAAGGTAGAAGTATTAGAAAACATTATTTTATTTACATTATAATAGTAAATATTATTTTCATAGTGGGTTTTCTTTTTGGCTAACGGGAAGAGGTGGAACTTATTGTCATGCTGGAAAGAAAACACATTTATTGTTTATAAATAAGAGTTAACACTGCAGTAGGTAATCTGATTTACTAAGAGAAGACAGTGTGATGAGCTAGGACACAGTCTGTGGGAAAAGTGCTTTCTGGGCAAGCATGAAGACTTCAGTTCCTTCCTTGGAGCGCTTGTGAAAGAATGGAGTTGTATGCACATATAATCACAGCACTAGGGAGGCAGAGTCAGGAGCATGTCTGTGATTCTCTGGCTAGTCAATGTAGTCTATTTGGTTGATTCTAGACCAATAACTTCATAAAGTAAGTTGCATAACCCTTGGGTAATGGCAATCAATGTAGTAATTTGGACTACACAGACATGTGCATATATGTGCAGGGACACCTACCAACATATGACTACACAAATGTACACACACACACACACACACACACATCATGATCACATTTCATTTTTCTGGATCCTTTTTTCTTGAACTTTATTTATAATGATGACATAGGATCTGAGTTTTTCCTCTCTCCCTATTTTTAAGCTTTGACTAAGTGTTGTGAATGTGATATACCTGTCACAGTTAAAAACTGCCCAGCAAACAGTTACTTTAAGAAAGAAGACATTTTATTCGTCTCACTACAGCTGAAGCCCTTATTTTAGAACCAATGGTTCTGTGTGTAAGAAAATACTCATTGCTCTAAATAAAAGGATGGGCCTGCCCACACATTGAACAGATACAACATAATGAGGGTTGGGAAGTCTAATTCCAAAATGCTCTAGAAAGCTAAACATTTAAACAGCCAAGCAGAATGAGTAAATGGGAACCATAATCAGGTAGAATGTCTGTGTGTTGCGTACACACATACCCACACTCACATACACAAACACATACACATTCACACACATACCAGAAGGAGTGAATCCAAAATGCAACTGGTGGTAAGAAACAGTGAAAGAATAATACAGTAGTACCTTTTCATCTAAAAATGTGTCTCACATTCAATGAAAGGCAGGTAAGTTGGTTACAAGCTGTCCCTTTGACTTAATTATAAGACAGCTTCAAAAAGGAGAGGGAAGTAGGAAAAAAAGGGGGGCTCTAATTAGGGTTGGGAAGGGAAACAAAGACAGAAGGGGAAAAGAAGGTAAAATAGCAGTAAGGATGCCAGGCAAGTCATTAGGAACCAAACTACACCTTTGAAATCCTGTAATACATGTCAGTTCCTGTGCCAATACACATACATAGTTTAAAGGAGATTTTCTCATTTGGAATAACAATCCCTCCAAGGGCCAAAGATAATTTAACAAAAGCCCCCAACACCAGGCACGAGAAGCTCTCTTTTCAGGGGTTGGTCAGGGTTATCCAACAATCTTCTAAAATATTACAGACTCTTGCTATTAGGTGGATGTTTCTCAGAGGTGGAAGGCAAGTCCTGCAGATACACATACTTGAGATGTAGGCCTGGAGACTCCTGAGCTGGTACTGACCTGAATGCTTCCTCCGTGAGAACTAACTTCCATGGTACCAGAAGGCATCAGGCAACCTTCCAAAATGGAGAGCTAGCCAACAGTTCCACACAGGTATGATGGCTGTAAGCCACACCAGCAGCCAGCATGGTACCCTAATGTTAAGCATGCAGTGGTGGCACACATGTGCACACATGCTGCTGGGAACCAACATCTCTCTAATGGGACTTATGACCTCTCAACAAAAAGGAAATCACGCCCAGCATAAGAAAGCTAGCCAACTGCCAAGGCTAGTGAAGTCATGGATTTTTTTTTAATTATAATTTTTTTATTTTTTATATTCTTTGTTTACATTCCAAATGATTTACCTTTCCTGGTTTCCTCCTCCCCATAAGTTCCCTAAGCCCTCTTCCCTCAACACATTCTCCCATCAACCCCCCTCCTACTTCTCTGTCCTGCTACTCCTCTACAATGCTGGAACAAGCCTTTGTAAGATCAGGAACATTTCCTTCCTTCTTCTTGGGAGTCATTTGTTATGTGAAGTGTGTCTTGAGTGTTCAGAGCTTCTGAGCTAATATTCACTTATCAGTGGCTGTATTCCATGTGTGTTCTTTTGTGATTGGGTTACCTCACTTAGGATGATATTTTCCAGATCCAACCATTTGCCTAAGAATTTCATGAATTCATTGCTTTAATTGCTGAGTAGTATTCCATTGTGTAAATATACCAAATTTTCTGTATCCATTCCTCCATTGAAGGACATAGAAACTGGGGAAGACCCGTGAGGACATGGGCACAGGGTAAAAGTTCCTGAACAGAACACCAATAGCTTATGCTCTAAGATCAAGAATTGACAAATGGGACCTCATAAAATTACAAAGTTTCTGTAAGGCAAAGGACACCATCAAAAGGACAAATCAGCGACCAACAAATTGGGAAAATATCTTCACAAACCCTACATCCGACAGAGGGCTAATATCCAATATATACAAAGAACTCAAGAAGTTAGACCCCAGAAAACCAAATAACCCTATTAAAAATGGGGTACAGAGCTAAACAAAGAATTTTCACATGAAGAACTTTGAATGGCTGAGAAGCACCTTAAAAAATGTTCAACATCATTAATCATTAGAAAAATGCAAATCAAAACAGCCCTAAGATTTCACCTTACACAAGTTAGCGTGGCTAAGATTAAAAACTCAGGAGACAGTAGGTGTTGGCGAGGATGTGGAGAAAGAGGAACACTCCTCCACTGCTGGTGGGAATGCAAGTTGGTACAACCACTCTGGAAATCATTCTGGCTGTTCTTTAGAAGTGATAGATCTTGAAGGAGAATCTATGGCAGTCATTTTACTAGACTAGCATAATTGCCAACTACATTTTATCTATTTGCAATTATATCCACAAATAAGTGTAGTCTTCATCCCCAAAGGGGTTATGACCTACAAGTTGAAAATCACTGACATTCCTATTGTTCAGAGAACACTTCAGAAGAGGGGGCAGAAAGATTGTAAGAGCCAGATGGTTAGTAAGTTTGCTGTGAGACTTCCTCTCTTAGTAACATCAGAAGTTCTCTCTGTAATGTCTCACTAATATGACCACTATGATCAGAACAAGGACTGTACCAATAGACATACTAACATGGAGAGAGGAAAAGATCATTAGGTCTCATTCCTCACACAAAGAACTGTTCTAAGGAATGCTAACGGGGAGAAATAGTCTTTTCTAGGGAAGACCATGCTGATTGGTTATCCAATACCAAATGTTCAAGTCTGAAAACATACATGCAACTCACATTATATAGACCAAGCAGTTACATTCATATACTTGGGAATGTAAGCAATGGATTTGAAAAGGATCAAAGACAAGTATGGGAGGGGTTAGAGGGGGAAAGGCAGAGGGAAATGGTCTAATCATATTATAATCTCAAAAACCAAAGGAATGCTTTTTGTTAAAAGGCAATACTGAAACTTAAAAGTAAATGATTCATAAAAATCAAAAATTTAAGCCTAAAATTTTGCCCGGTAAACTGTTATTCCCTAGTCAAAAATCTAAAATATTAGTTATGGGAGTAGGTATTAAGCAAATATATGTTTTATCTTTTAGATTTAGCTATTTGCTACGTAACAGCGTAAAATTATGTAGCATGTCCTAAAATAAAATAAAATTGAACATCTTCAAGTGGTAGAAGACAGTGCCTGCTTTTAAACTTTTCATATATATCTATTTTTTTATGCTCACATTATTCCTTAAAGATTGTAACCTTTCACTTTTTGGCAATCTTATCTTCCCCTGTTCTAGATTTTGGAACTACCCCCCAATTATTAAAGCTGTATTTTAAAAAAAAGTACTTTCTCTTTCTTCAGGACAGTCATTTGGCCAAGATTTCCTTTAATCTCATATGACCTCAGGGAACACCGCCCGTGTGTTCCTTAGACAGAAAAATCCCCCATGGCAGAACTGACATGGCTCTGACAGTGATGAGCTCAGTCATCTGCATCTGCATCTGTCGCTAACAATAAACCATGACAAGGCCTCCCCCAAAGCATCTTCTTTGTAAGATGCAAAGACACCACCACCCTCACCTCCAAAGACCTTCCCTACCAGTGTCAGCTCTAGGAAACACAAAGCAGCTTCCATAAGCATAGACACGGGAACTATGGGGCTCAGAAGCAGTGATGCAGGCACAGATGGTTATTTCTGATGATAATTGCAAAAATTAAGCATGGGAAAAATTTAAGAGTAGGAAATAATTACTATCTATTTCACCAGAAAGATAGTTTTGGCCTGATAACATTCTAAATTTCTTTACTTTAGTTCTCCCCCCCCACCCCCAAAAATTAATTACTAAAGCATATAATGTTACATATAATAGATAAAATTTCTCCAAACTTAATGAGTGGAGAGTGGAGTCTACAATGGTTGTTAGAATTACTTCCAGTACAGTAGACTTTCCAGACATATGAGCTGCCTAGAGGGTGGCTACAAAGCAGAATCTACGCTCTCTCCTCAGGGACAGTCTCTCAGAATGTGCATTCTCAGAGTCCCCCTCTGTCCTGATACTGCTGTTCTGCAGAGCAGACTTTGAGACTAGTTTTTCCAGGGTTAGCTGCAATGTCAGCTACATTGTCTCTGGGGAGAATTCAACAAGATCATTGTCTTTGTGATATTTTTATAGTAAGTGGTCACTGGTCAGCCTACTGGATTCCAGAAGAAAATATTTATTTTGCCCTATAGTTTGTATTTAGTTTAACAAGGAGTGGTCCAACAACTTGGAAAAAGTACATCTATCCATATCTATCTCGTCTGTCTATGTCTATGTCTATGTCTATGTCTATGTCTATGTCTAGGTCTATGTCTATGTCTATATCTATCTATCATCTATCTGTCTGTCTGTCTATCTATTTAATGTGTAATTTTATATCAAAGAAAATGAATAAGGATGCTTGTGGATAGGTGGTCCTCTAAGTTTGAATGTGGATTTCTAATCACTGCCTTCTTTTAAACTCAAAATCATTTTCCCCAACACCCAGGTAGATGCTGTTTCAAGGAATGGAGAGTACTAAATGAGAACACAATACCACCTAGGACAGCAGGCTTCTGGCACGATGCAGGAAAGGCTGCCATGGCGGTGGAGATCGCCAGGCTTACTTACCACACTGCAAGTACAGCTGCCCAAGGAAGGAGAACTCACTGACTTGGAATGGGGGTGGGGGCGGTAGGGGTATTTCCTTGTGGTCTTTGCACATTAGAGTGGTGGCCTGCTTTGCGACCCTCCTAACACCAGCATTGAAATATTCATTTACCTTAGGCCAGGATCTATAAAGTCTTGTTTACTTGGGACTAGAGAAGCTACAGCATTTAAGATTCACCCTCCCAGCCATGTAGAATGTAGTTTACATGTGCATAAATGCATAGATTTCATGTCTACAGTGATGTAATAAACTTTTTCTTGTTATTCTTACTATGTCCAACTCAAAACCATGGTCACTGTTCATGAAACACACATACAGTGATCTGAAAGTTGGAGAAGAGAGAGAGGGCTAGCTGGAGAACCTGAAGGTCCTGGAAATGAAGTAGTGAATTTCTTGAAATTTCCTGCTGCTTCGTATATCAAAAGATAGCAATCAAACAGTTTCTTTTGTCTGTGGTTCTGCTCAGTTTCTCTGTTCTTAAATAGTTCAACACTCCCTGCCTAAGGAAGGGTGCACTCACACTGGGCAGGGTCTTTCCTTATCTGTTAACTTAATTAACAAAGTAAAATACCACACAGAACTGTCCATAGTTCAAAGCAATATAAACAGTCTCTTGTAACTCACACCAGGTCATTGTGGACTGTGTCAAGTTGACAGTTAATGCTAACAATCACAACTGTGTTTATTAAAAACTTAAAAAAATGAAAAAGCAGATAAGAAAAAAATATAAGAAAGAATAGAGAATAAATTTAGAAGGAAAAAAAACACCCTACAACAGTATAAAATTAAGTGGATTGGCCAGTAGCAATAGGAAAGCAACAGGAAATAACTTTGAAGTTGGGAAATAGAAATACAGAGATTACCAAATTTGAATAATAGAGAGGATTCAGACTGGGAAAAGCGAAATAAGCAAATGGGAGTGGGCCAGATGATAGTCCTGAGATTTATAGTAGATTATAAACCCGAGAAACTCCTAATAGTGTCTCTAACGGATAAAGGAATTTTATAGATAGGTTACAAATCTTGTCCAAGGAGAATGACTTAGGTTACTAATGGGGACCTCTACTTCTTTAAACATAGGGGCCTTAAAAGAAGGGAACCCCGAAGACGGTTTGGCTATGGAAAGGGAATGGATGCTAGGGAGACCACAGATGCAGGTTCAAGAGATCCAAGTGAGTGAGTGTGAGTTAAAGAACCCAGGTGACTCTCAGGGTCAGGGCAGAGAGCAGGCCAAGCCCTAAAGCCCACAGAGAGAAGAAGCCCTACCAACAGCCTGACTTGAGCCAGTGAGTCTGATTTCTGGCTTGGCCCAAATAGAATAACTCTTTGGTTAGGCACAAGTGTGTAACCATCTGCTACCCTAGGCAGAAGAGAATTACACCCAGTGGGACTATGACAACAGATCTAAAACTCATGCCTCAGTGACATAGAAGGAAAATAAAAAACATCAGATGGAAAAACTGATTAAAAATTGATGGCTGAACACTTCCCAAATCTGAGAAAATATATAAAACTTAAAATTTTTTAATTAGATGTTTTCTTTACATACATTTCAAATGTTATCCCCTTTCCTCTTTTCCTCTCTGAAAACCCCCCATCCCATCCTCCCTCTCCCTGCTCACCAACCCACCCACTCCTCCTTCCCTCTCCTGGCATTCCCCTACACTGGGACAACTAACCTTCACAGAACTAAGAGCCTCTCCTCTCACTGAAGTCCGACAAGGCCATCCTCTGCTACATATGCAGCTGGAGCCATGGATCCCTCCATGTGTACTCTTTGGTTGGTGTTCTATTCCCTGGGAGCTCTGGGAGTACTGGTTGGTTCATATTGTTGTTCCTCCTATGGAGCTGCAAACCCCTTTCAGCTTCTTGGGTCCTTTCTCTAGCTCCTCCATTGGGGATCCTGTGCTCAGTCCAATGGTTCTCTGAGAACATCCACCTCTGTGTTAGTTAGGCACTGGCAGGGCCTCTCAGGAGACAGCTATATCAGGCTCCTGTCAGCAAGCACTTGTTGGTATCCACAAGAGTGTCTGGATTTGGTAACTGTATATAGGATGGATCCCAAAGGTGGGACAGTCTCTGGATGGCCTTTCCTTCAGTCTCTGTTCTACACTTTGTCTCTGTATGTCCTTCCATGGGTATTTTGATCCCCGTTCTGAGAAGGACGGAAGTATCCACACTTTGGTCTTCCTTCTTCTTGAGCTTCATGTGGTTTGTGAGTTGTATCTTGGGTATTCTGAGTTTCTTGGCTAATACACACTTATCAGTGAGTGCAGAGCATGTGTGTTCTTCTGTGATTGGGCTACCTCACTCAGGATGATACTTTATAGTTCCATCCATTTGCCTAAGAATTTCATGAATTGATTGTTTTTAATAGCTGAGTAGTACTCCATTGTGTAAATGCACCACGTTTTCTGTATCCATTCCTCTGTTGAGGGACATCTGTGTTGTTTCTAGCTTCTGGATATTATAAATGAGGCTGTTATGAATATAGTGGAGCATGGGTCCTTGTTACATGTTGGAGCATATTCCGTATATATGTCCAGGAGTGGTATAGATGGATACTCAGGTAGTACTATGTTCAATTTTCTGAGGAACCACCAAACTGATTTCCAGAGTGGTTTTACCAGCTTGCAATCCCACCAACAATGGAGGAATGTTTCTCTTTCTCCACATCATCACCAGCATCTGCTGTCACCTGAGTTTTTGAGCTTCTGACTGGTGTGAGGTGGAATCTCAAGGTTGTTTGGATTTGCATTTCCCTAATGACTAAGGATATTGAACATTTCTTTAGGTGCTTCTCAGCCATTCATTATTAAGATTTTAGCAACAGACTCGGGATATCACACCCAAAGTGAAAAAATACTTTCCATAGCACATTAGAGTAAAATCTACAACAATGGGGTAGAAAGTCTCTCTTTAAGTAAATGGGTAATGATAGTTTTCCTACAGGAGAAAACCAACGAGATGGCATGGATTTATCATCAAAAGGCTTCCAGGAACAAGGAGGAACACATTTTAAGTGTTGTAAAAAAATAATTAACTTCGAATACTATCTAGAAAAAAATTCTCCAAGCCAGACAAGAAAACAAGGTGCTTTTTTATTTAAGCAAAGATTTTTATTTTGTCACTAGGAGGTTTGACTTGCTTTTAAAGGGTACTTTTGGCACAATATCTGTAAGGATGGAAGAGTGGCACACATCCCTTAGGGGTAACTAATTGGACTTACGATTCCCTCAGCAAGAGGGAAAACATTCCTGGTAGTGGAAACCTAGCTAACAAATCAGGACTAGCAAAGTCCCGGATTTTTGGAGAAGAGCCTACACCCACCACTTTACTAAAACAACACAATCCCTAAATACATTCAAAATATTTGTCCTTCTTTACAGGTCAGTATAGTCCTGTCTTAGTCAGGGTTTCTATTCTTGTACAGGCATCATGACCAAGAAGCAAGTTGGGGAGGAAAGGGTTTATTCAGCTTACACTTCCACAGTGCTGTTCATCACCAAAGGAAGTCAGGACTGGAACTCAAGCTTGTCAGGAAGCAGGAGCTGATGCAGAGGCCATGGAGGGATGTTTCTTACTGGCTTGCTTCCCCTAACTTGCTTAACCAAGCTCTCTTATAGAACCCAAGACTACCAGCCCAGATCTCACGGAGGTACTTCCCCAACTGAAACTCTTTTCTCTGTGATAACTCCAGCCTGTGTCAAGTTGACACACAATACCAGCCAGTACAAGTTCTCACCTCTCATCAAGGAAATTTCTCTTTGCAACATATAGACATTATAGCAGAAAACTGTAACCTATCAAGATGCAGAGCTGTGGAGCCCAGTCTCAATGAATAGAATTCTAAAACACTAAGGCTCTTACTGAAGACTCAAGCAACAGAGAGAAGATTGGGGTGAAAAGACTGTAAGACCTAGGAGGTCACCAAGTTTTTAATAAGGACCTCAGAAGCTATACATGTAAAGTCTCACTCACATGATTGCTCAAACATGATCTAAAGAAGAGCAGCAGACACGCCAACATAGACAGGGATCACTAAGAGGCCTTAGACCCATGGGAATAACTGCAGGTGCCTAATAAATGCTGAATGTGGGAGAAATATTTTTCCTTAGGGAAATACACAGCCAAACTGTCAGTCCTGGAAACACACATACAAGTGGCAGTACACAGATTGGGCAGGTTATATTTATAAATATGTATGAATATACTTACATGCATGTAACAACCATTCATGAAAATGAGGCCCTGACTTACAAAAGCAAGAAAGAGTATTTGAATATTTGTAGGGGAGGAAGAGAAAAATAAAAAATGCTAATCTGTACCTCTGTATTCAAAATTAGGAATACAGTAAATCTTCTGCTAAATAAACAAACAAAACAAAAGAACTGCCTAAGAAAATATGCCAAAGTAAAGGGAAGAATGATGTAATAATAAAGACTTATAGACCCAAGTTCAGCTCCACAACAGCTATATAAAAATCCAAGCATGGTCATGTATGTCTGTAAGTGTGCTGACATTGGGATAGTATAGGGGGCAGTGGGATCCTTCGTGCTTACTGGTGATCACTGTTAGTCAGAGACCCTGCTTCCAAAGACAAGGAGACAGGGCGATAAGGTGGAGAACTATCCAGGAATCCAGGAAGACAGGTCAGATTCTGGCCTGTACAGACATTTGTACACACACACAGTAAACAACTAACAACAACAAAGAAAAAACAGAAGTAAGAAATAAGGAATCTTAGAACATCAATGATAATTTAAAAGAACATAGCAAGCAAAAATATGGCTAAATCAGATGGAATTTTTACTGTCTTCTTGAACTCTCTAAATGATATTTTACAGTTAAAGCATAAACTGTGCCGCTCTCTGATGTGCTAAATACTTACAAAGGAAATACTTAACTATAAATGAGATATGATGAAGAGGGATATGAGACTGCTATACTTCACCCAACTTAAAATCATAGCAATAGACATCGAAATAGTCTATTAATATGATGTAATGCTTGGCACAATTGCTAAAACTGATTATAAAAGCTGTATATTTTGAACACTGTACACAAAGAAAAACGAAATTGTAAAAATGTCTTAGTAACTAGTAAGATGGTAAAAAATTACCAGAGAAAATAAAAAGAAATATCAAACAGAAACTAAAACAGTATAATTAACAACAGATAGATGAATGTTCATAGTAAATCTGAATGGCACAAAACCCCTAAAAATTACATGAATGAAAATAAAATATACAGCACAACCATATTTATTTATGAAGAGCTTAAATAGTCTGCAACAACTTAAACAGAAAGTGTGAGGATAGAAAAAGAGCAATACAATAAGATACAACAAAGAATATTATGCAATGAGTAAAGTGTCAATACATCAGGAAAGTTAGCAGTCCCAAGTGTGTATGATTAAATAACAGTTATAAAATATAAAAATCCAAACTGATAGAAGTTAAAGGAGAAACAATGGTAAGCTGTGCATTTTCACCAGGAAGACCATTAACAGAAATCCAATAGAAATATTACAATACAATCAACCAGTATAATTTAATGTGTCAAGAGATCACTTATATCAGCATATTCTTTGTAAACATAAAACATACACCAAAAATGTACCATGTGTTCAGACATAAAATATGAATGGTACAATAAAAAATTAAAAATTAGATTAATAAAAAATATGATCCAACCATATTTGTCTATAAAGAGC
The DNA here is from genome assembly GCF_947179515.1 of Apodemus sylvaticus. Lineage (NCBI taxonomy): Eukaryota > Metazoa > Chordata > Mammalia > Rodentia > Muridae > Apodemus > Apodemus sylvaticus. The sequence goes on from NC_067484.1 coordinate 82,514,956, forward strand.
TTGTATAATCTGCAACAACTTACGCAGATAAAAATTATGAGCCATTGCCATTTGGTTGCTGCTGGGACAGGGAATGTCAGTTTTCTTTAATATGTGACCTTAGTATATTGATAACATCCCAAGGCAGGCCTCATACCCAGGAGTACTAGTAAAAAATTAATTTAAATAATATAAAATATAAGCATCAACAAAGTTAGAAGAATGGAAGTCATACAAAGTGTTTTTATGACCATAGCAAATAAATCAGAAACACAAACCAGGACAATTAGCAGAAAATAGGGTAAATACCAGGAAAAGAGAGACACATATGCCAAAGAGGAAATAACAAGAAATTCATAGCGCTAAGTGCATGTAATTGAGAACAGTAGAAAGATTTTAAAGTAATAATTTGTGTTTTCTTACCAGAACTATAAAATACGAGCAAATATAAACTCAATGAAAGAAACATGGAAAATATTATAAAAGCAGAAGTCAGTGAAACAAATCCATTGAAAAGCAACAGGGAAAAGTAAATGAAGTATCATGTTCTTTTACAACATAAACAAAATTGGAACAAACTCTCATAAGGCTGAAAGAAGACAGAACACAAATGAACAACATTTAGAGTGAGACAAAGTATATAGCTGGAGACTCTGCTCATTTCCAAAGAATATTGAAAGGCATCTGACTTATTCTATACAATAACATTCGATGTGTGAAATAAAGTGGACGGATTCCTCAGCATTTCACATTTCCACAGGTGGCACAGAGTGAAGGACACTAGAACTGCCTTGTTGAGCATCTGACTCCTTGTACACCACTGCCTTGTTGAGTATCTGACTCCTTCTACACCACGGCGCTGTAACTCTGAGCACTTCACAATGTGACAGGACCAAGACATAGGTCCTTTGAAGAGGTGGCTGAGTTAAAATTTAGTTGTTAGGGAGAATACTAATGTAATGTGCCACATGTCCCTACAGGAATAGGAAGTTTACAAAGAGAACCCAGGCTGCTGGTGTGCCCTGTGAGGAGACAGGAGGAAAAACAACCACCTGCCAATCAATCAGCCACTCAAGGTGAGAGAGAGACCTCAAGACTAACCAAATAGTGTGCGGACAGCTTGATCTTGCAGTGTCAACCCCTGAACTACTCTGCTGTTTCTTTCTTCTTTCTCTTTCTCTCTCTGCCCTCTCTCCTTTCATTCTCCCTCTCCCTTTTTGTCTCTCTCTTTTCTTTTTCCTTTTTCTTTTGTCTTTTCCCCTCCCTCCCTCCTTTCCTTTTTTCTGACTTCCTTCCTTCCTTCCTTCCTTCCTTCCTTCCTTCCTTCCTTCCTTCCTTCCTTCCTTCCTTCCTTCCTTCCTTCCTTCCTTCCTTCCTTTCTTTCTTTCTTTCTTTCTTTCTTTCTTTCTTTCTTTCTTTCTTTCTTTCTTTCTTTCTTTCTTTCTTTCTTTCTTTCACACAGGCTTGGCTGTGGCTCAGGCTACCCTGGAACTTGCTCTGTAGCACACCAGGCTGTCCTTGATCAGAGGATTCACCTGCCTTTCCCTCTCAAGTGCCGGGATTAAAGAAGTGCACCACCTCCACCTGGCATGAAGATCTTTATGGAAATTAAGCCACTTAGTCTCGAGTATTTTCTCATGACAGCCCTAGAAGAATGATATAAGTTTCATTTCCTCACAGCTGTCATCGAATCCGTGGTAAGAAGCAATGTGAGGGAGGAAGGGTTTGTATTGGCTCACAGTTTGAGGATTTAGTCCATCATGACCGTGGAGTCATTGTGTCAAGAGCTCAAGACAGCTGGCCACATTCTATCTACAGTACAGAAGTGGAGAGATATTGACGCTTATACAGGCCGACTGTTTCAGGCCATGGAATTGCACCTCACATGCTAAAGGCTAAAGCTAGATCCTGTCATCTCAGGTAACATAATCTAGACAATCTTTCACAAATATATACAGGTTGTTCCTTCAGTGATTCTAGATCCTATCAAGTTGAACATCATTATTAAGCACCACATAAGTATTATATTAAAATGATTTATTTCATAATTAAATTCTGACAGAAGAACACCCCCTCTTGCTCAAATGGCTCCAATGGAGAATGGGACTAAGTATTTTTACAATGAATAACAATTAAGAGAAGAAAGAGCACCCCAATTAATTTATGAAGCTATTGTTCTTCTGATACCAGTACTAATGACAGCACCCTACAGTGTAGACTGCAGGCCAGTATTGATCTTCACTTTGATGGGAAGAAAAGCATGTGGAAGTTTTTAATAATAACTTAACAGGAAATCAATGATGAAAATCTGAAAAAAATGAAGAAATGGAATGTGTTCTTCACATAAAAAGGAACACTTGATTAGTAAACAGGATTTTCTTCTGCTTCATTTTTTAGTTTATTATCATTTTTTGTCATTATTTTTGAGAATTTCACACACGTATGCAAGTCAGTCTGACACCAACCCCCAGTTTCAGCTTCCATGTTCCGGTTGACATGTCAGCTTCGCAACTTTACGGGTTTTTTTCTCTGTAATCCACAAAGTCCAATCAGTGTGTGCATGGAGCACTGTCCTAAAGCGTGGTTAACTTAACCTATCAATGGCCACATCGTTACAAAGAATAGTTCTCCATCTCCAGCAGCTATCCATTGACAACAGCTCCTTGCAAAGTATCACCTGGAGATTGACAGTTTTTTTTTTCCAATACAGAAAAATAATTCTGAAATTTGCATGTAAAAACAAAAAAACTAAAGTAACTGAAGAAACTTGAAAATAAAGTAGAATCTATTTATATCATTTCAAGATATAAAAATCGTCAATATCATTAGCTATTAAGAAAATGCCAATGAAAGCCACAGTAAGACATTACTGCCTACCTAACAGAATGGCTAAAGTAATCATAATAACAATAAATTTTGGTAAAGTTTCACAGTCAGCCCATCATGCATTATTGTTAACGGAATAAATTAATACTGTTTGAAGAGATTTACCATTTCAAATAAAAATATACAAGCAATTTCTGGTATTTTATCTCCAAAAAATAACACTTGAATTCAGACAAAATATGTGTATGAATAGTCATAGTAGTTTTTATTGTAGTAGTCAAAAACCAAGAAAAATCTGTATTTTTGATATTTGGATGCCTAAACAAACTGTGCCACCATGTATGGCACAAAATGCTAATTATCCATAAAATTTAGGTTGTTTTTTTTTTTTTGAGACATTCTTGTCTACACAGGCAGATCTCCAGAGAAATGTATTGAGTGTACAAGCAGACCCTGAAGTTACATATGTTGCAATTCCACTTACATTCCATTCCCAAAATGGCAAAATTGCAGAAGTAGAAACTAAGTTTTTCACTTTGAGGAACTAAGAAAGGAGGAGACCTGGAGGAAAGTGGTTATGGCCATGAAAGCCCAGCAGGAGTTGACGCCCTGGTGATGAAATCTGTCTGTCATTTCATCAGTGTCAGAATTCGACTGTAATACAGTGTTAAGGTTTTGCAAGTTGTTGCAGGATGTTGAAAGATTGGGGAGATAGGTAATGGAGGAATGGGTTACTTTTTATCACTCCCTACTGCACTCTTACACAAGTGCTAATGATCTTACTATAAACAGCTTATTCTAAAATGTGAATTGGTTACATTCTGACTATGCAAGTCACATCTTTCAGTAAAGAGTATGGCCACAGTATGTACTGGGGCTTTTCATGCATTTATTTTTATAGCTAATACTTGGTAGCACAGCTATTTTGTCCATATTGTGAAGTGGCTCCATATGCATATAGCTGTTTCGGTTTCTTTATAATGTTGGTATAATCAAAGAAGTCGAGTATATCCAACTCAGCAGTTGAGTACTTTGTACAATCTTTGTATTGTCCTTGGCCTGTAATGGCTGTCAGAGAGGTCATCCGAGTATTCACCCAAAATAAAACATCTATCATCATTCTGTGATTAAAACAGCTCCTGCTAGAGAACAGTGGAAGCTTGCACTTCACAATTGCTCTACCCTTCAACTTCTTCACTGAAGGTTTTATGTAAGAAACAAGCTAGTTATTACATTTTAATACAGAGATAGTAATAATTCTACTTTTACATTAAATAATGAAGAACATTAGGTGAAGGAAACATACTGATTTTATGTGATATTCATTAAAGGTATCCACTCAAGTTTTGTTTTGTTTTAACAAGGATATGATAGAATTGCCCTTTTTGGCAAAGGGGAGAGATTTTGATATGGTCACATGACTTTTCTTAGCCAATGAAATATAGGAACTGTTGAGTAGCACTTTCTGGTGAAAGATTACACCAACTGGTAGACTTTAGACATAGTCTCTTATGCCATGATAAAATATAATGATATCCAGGAATTTACATGTTTGTATACTTGAATGAGGAAGATGCAGGATAGAATCTCCCATTGACTGTTACAAATTATAGTATTAGTAAGGAAAAAATTGTCATTATTTTCAATCACTGAGATTTGTGTTTATTACCACAGCATACCTGAACTAATTCGTCATAGTTGAAACACAAAACACTAAAGTAGGACACTGCACTATAGCATTAAACTATAGATTCTCTTTAATGTATTATTCATCAGCGTTATCCATAGCATTGTTTACTCTAAGGCATACCATACTAAAAACAAGTCAAATGAAAAAATGCGCTTTGTTTATTTTTACTTACAGTGAATAAATCACTTACGGTAAATATTTATTTTAAATAAATAAGAACCATGGTTATTCTATGATACCAGGCTTTATATAAGCAGAACACACAAAGAGATAATCCATCGCATACATCTAAGGGATGCCTAAATCATAGAAAATATGGCTGCTACCTTCAGCATTTCCAAGAACTTCAAAGAAGAGACACAAACACTGCATGTGTGCACCATGTGTGAACTAATGCTTGATATTAATCATATTAGCTGTTCAGCAACATTCACTAATGTTTATGATCTGATGCTAAGCAAAGACTGTTGATTGCATTATCATGCTTATCCAATCATTATTTCTCTTTATTAATGATATGCTCCATGGAATTAGGTTAACATTAGAATGTAAAATTTTATCTACTTTTTACACAACAATTACATTGATTTATGTCTAAAGATCACAATGCAAAATTTAGCAAGGTCATTTTCATCATATCTAGATAATTCAATGGAATTTTTACATCTAGTCTCTTTGAGGTACTCAGTCTAGACAGACATTGGGGAAAATGGTATGAGTGATTGGGAACTGTGAGTTCATCATCAGTCACAGAATCTCTAACTATTATAGATGTATCCCAAGTATTAAAAATGCTGAGTGTCATTCTCTTAACATTGCAAACATCAGTGTAACCATCACTCAAGTGCTCACATTTTAAATATAAACATACACGTGATATGAAGTTGGAAATTCCTTACACTCTGTCACTCACCCCTTCTTGTCCAGGAATTAATTTATATACTTTTGTATATGTTTATATGCTTTTGTATATATCTAACTACTAAAATATGGCAAAATTTGTTGGTATAAAAATCATTATTTTCTTTCTGTCAAATTTTATTAGAGGAAATAAAGGAACAAATTCAGAAGATTCACGTTTCCCAACAGTGATGGAAATGGACTCTGGTACCTCAATATTCAAATGTAAAACTCATGTCTAACTCTTTGAGCACGGTTATGAATCTTGTTCTTAGGCTTCAGGCTTTCCTTCTTTGATGACAGAGGATAGATAATTACAATAAATGCAGACACTACATAGATAATTACAATAAATGCAGACACTATATAGATATTTTGTGAAGTGAACATTAATTAACTTATAGAGAGCACATAGGATAATATTCATCTCATTGAAAATGGGTCAATAAGTAACACACATTCTCTCTCTCTCTCTCTCTCTCTCTCTCTCTCTCTCAACCCTCTATGCTGCCCTTGGGCATTTCAGTAAATCTTTCAGATTAGTGATGAATCAACTAAAATTCTATTTGAGACATTTTGTGATCTTCACCACAACCAAAAAATAAAAGCACCATTTAATTTGAAGGCAATTGTTTCTTCAAGGAGAGGAAATAAATGCTGTTTATTAAACCTACATAGATTTTTGGGAATGGGGTAATAGCCAAATAAGGGTAGCAATTCCTCCATGTGCTTTGAAATGATAGGAGTTCTGCAATGCCCACCATGTCCACAGGGCACAATGACAGGAAAGCTAAATGACTACCAAAGAGAGACTCATGTCTCTGACTCAGAAAGTGATTCAGAAAGCTGCCCAGCAAACATTGCAGATGAAAACCGGATCAACACTTGGCACACTTCTCTACAAACATTGTCACTTCTCATTTATTCCTGGGTCCTGTTTTGACTTCTAGGACTTACCCAGAAATCCCCCTTAACATACATTGGCATTCAGTAAACATTTCATTAGAAGAACATCATTTATTAAACAAGATCATTTTTTTTCCTAATGACCTTTTAAAAGCTGCTCCTCTGATGTGCTCACACATCAGCCTGGTCCTCCCAGTGTTCAGTGCCCACTCCCTGTTCCCTATCCAGTGCCAGGCTCAGGCAGCACTCTGTTCCCCACCAGGGGTTATGCAAAATTCTGCCCAAGCCAGAGGGTGGCACAGTGAATGGGAAGCCAGGTCAAAACCTCAACATTAGATAAAAGTACCAAGAGAATGCCATCTCTAAAATAAGGATCAGAAGCAAAAAAAGTGGAACATTTTTGAATCAGTTATAAAGACACTGAAATGCACAGGGGTCTTATGGCTTCAAAACAATCAGCATTTTATATAAGGATTTTGAATATATCAAAATATCATGTCAGGACTTTAAAACAATTTTATTTCTATTTAATATATCTATACATTTATTTGATTTTATTTTATTTCCCATATTTCCTACAAGATAATTTTCCCTCTTTTTTATTGAGTATCTTCATTTACATTGCCAATGGTAAAACCTTTCCCAATTCCCCTCTCCCAAAAGCCCCCCTCCCCACCCTCTTTTTTTTTACCTTATAGGTTCTGTGTGTGTGTGTGTGTGTGTGTGTGTGTGCGCGTGTGCGCGCGCGCGCGCGCGCGCACAAGTATGCTTCCATTTAAGTGTTTTTATAGGATTCCTCATGTGCAAACAATAAAGTGGCTCTGCATTTATATCTGTTTCTTGTGTCTTTTCTTGAGCTCTTTTCTTTCTGTTTGCTTGTTTTGTCCCATTCGGATGTATTAATTTTTCTTTTTCCTTATTATATTTTACTGTTATCCCTTAGAAGCCTGTTGTTTTCTAATGAGAAAAAGAAAGCGGGTAGATCTGGGTGGAAAGGGGGGTGAGGTGAAAGTGGGAGGAGGAGAGGAAGGAGAAACCACAATTAGGATATTTTAAGTGAGAAAAATATTGTCAATAAAAAGAAACAAAATAATTGTAAAAAAATATCAAGGAAAAAATTCAGACTCAACATTATAACATTTTTGTTCCTAGATTGCAATGCTGTGACCACAGTTTTGGGTTCTGGTGCTCACAGGTAAACTTGTAGTCATAATGCGGGCATGGGAGCGCTAACCACTAAAGAGCTGGGTTTTTTTCGCATGTCTACAGATCTTGTTTTCATGACCATGTGATGCAGTTGGATTTTGGACTCTTTTACTCCAAATTTTGAAAGTGTGAGTTTAAAATGATGCTAACTGAATTTAATTCAAGAGAAAAGCAAGAATGAAAGGCAACCCATGAGTGTCAAAGTGAGTTAGAAACTTTGTATGTGCAGAAGCAATTAAATTTACTTCAAAAATAACAGATGAAGACTTACGAGAGACATCTGTCCCCAAAAGTGCATCTTATAAAATCTCCATGATAAGCTCATAGGATAACTCAGATGGGCAATTCTCTAAACACATGAGCTGGGTTGAGCCCACGGAGACCTTTCTTCTCATCATGGTTTGTTACAAGCAAGTGGATATGTTTAAAAGCTTGTCGATTTAGAACTAATAAGAAAACTTAGTTTCAGTCTTCATTTCTACATAATTGTGTAGACAGTACAGACAGCTGGTTAAAAGCCAGACTATGCATAAATACCCTCAGAATACAGTCCGCCCTTTTATCAGTGCCAGTTGAAAGAGAATTGCATAAGCCTTTTGCTTGGCTGCCCTGTGCCCTGTCAGATTGATTGCATTAAAGATAATGAAACTTATTAAAATTTCTGCAAAATGAAAATGGTATTCTGCAGAAGAATCCTGAACAAGAAAATCAATTATAGAAAATCTATTTTTTAAACAAATAGACTAAAAGCTCAGGAGGCTTACCCTTAATTGTAAACAAACACATAGTTTGAGCCACTACTCCATGATAATTATGTCAGTGACAGATCTCAACTACTGAATTTTAACCTTGTCGTTACATCCTGCCTTGGTCTATCAGAATTCTGTGAAACTTGGTGGACTGTGTCAAAAGGAAGCTATCCAATGACTATTTGCTGTAATCATGGCAATAAAAATTACAAAAGAGAATTAGTTGTCTCGAATGTAACCAACGAAGGGATTCATTTGCAGGAGGTTTTTGGTCACTGCGAGTCTCCCCAAAGCTCCTAAGGGCTCTGACCGGTAATAATGATCTAACCCTGGGGAAGCTATGTTGCCTGGACATCCTTTAGGTGGGAGGCTGCTGTGATACAGCCTGTATAGAACTAAGAAAAGTAGTCAACTAAACAACAACAAACTATTAATGTGAGACATTGAAATAAGTGGAGTATAAGATAAAAATAGTAATAACAACCACATATACTGCAACAGTATAGATATTTATGTAAAAATGACCCGAAACCACAGTAAACATCAGTAGTGATGTGGGGTAAAAGGAAGGCTGTGATGTAAAAACTCAACCCAAAAGCTGTTGTGGAGCAAGAATGGACCCACTGGGGCTATCATCTATTGCTAGTACACGTCCTACCCCATCTCTCATTCCCCCGTAGCCCCAAGTTCCATCATTATCTTCCCAAAGCCACCGAGTCTCAAGGCCATCCAAGAGCAAAATTATGAGGTCAAGCCCTAATGATAGCTCTGCATCCAGTCCCAGCATGCCTCTGCCAGTCTTCTCTGGCTTTGGGTACTGGACAGAGTCCTCTCTACCTCCCACTTTGGGTAACAATGAATCTCCCAGCTGCCCTCTGTCCAGCCTAGAACTCCAAAGTGGGCAACAGGCTGGGCAGGCTGGAGGCAGGCAGGGAGACCCCGCAGTCCCCACTGCCCACTCGAGCTGAGCGCTCCGCGCGGCCCCGCGCCGCACTGCAAAGCCCGCCCCACGCCGCCGCGGGAGAGACCAGCTCGCGGGTTTCCCGGTCAACCCCGGCCTCCCCCACTCTCCACTAGACTTCCCCAGCCTCAGTGCTATCCCCGGCGGGGGCCGGCCACGCCGCCTCCCCGCGTTCCAAGCCAGGACGACAGCGACCCTGAGGGCAGAGCCCGACAGAACAGCTCATCCCGCGCAGCGGGCGCGGGGAGCCGTGGGCAGCCCCGGCTTCGGGTGGGCTGCGGCGCGGGGGGAAATCCACCTGCCACGCGCATCCCGCCGCAGCCGCCCCCGCCCCGCGGGCCAGAGGCGCCGCCCCGCCGTCCTGGGAGGCGCCGCCGCAGTCCGGGTCCCCCGCACACGCCGGGCGCGGGCGCACAGGTGGGAACCCCGTGAGTGGGCACCGGGGCGCAGCCCTTCCCCTCCGCCGCGGTTCCAGACTTTGCCCGGCGCCTGCCCTTGCTAGGGCGCCCTGGTCCCTGCGCAGAGGCGGCCACGCGTCTTGGCGCCTCTAGGGCTCCGAGGCTCCGGGTGGGAAGGGACAGCACCATAGCCGAGTCCCAGAGCCGTTCCTAGCCTCGCACCCCGACCCCCTAAACCCCTGAGCTCTCACCCTACCCAGAGCCGTCAAGGGAGCAGTCAACGTGCACACACACCTTGCAATGGACCAGCGCCTGGGTCACCCACTCGCCAAACTCTTAGAAGGTGTCCATCGTCTGCAGGGAGGTGTGGGCCCGGAGTGGGAGCCGCTCTCGGATTATTTAGTAATGTTGGAAGTGCCGGGTCCGCTGCCAGAGTTGTGGGTCATGTGGGCACAGCGGAGGCTGGCTGCTGCCTGTACCAGGGTTTCCTGAGGATCCTGAAGCTATGATCTCATCCTCCTCATCCGCCTCCCCCGCCCCTCTCCACGGACGCGCACGCACAGCACAGAACACACACACACACACACACACTCACCCGCGTGCACACCCCCGCGCGTGCACACACTCACACAGCTTCTTCTCTGGACCCAAATATTTCTCCTGGGAAATACAGTGTTTATACTCATTGAGAGAGAGAGAGAGAGAGAGAGAGAGAGAGAGAGAGAGAGAGAGAGAGAATCTTTCCAGATGAAGATTTTTTTCCTTCAGAGCTTGATTTATGTGCTTTGTTTATTTCCTACAATTTTCTACCCTCACGTGCAAGGTTTTGAAACAACGTCCCTATTAAAATTAAATATAATGATCCTTTTATATTGACCCAGATTTTGATCCAAACCCAAGGATTCAAACAATGTAATTTCTATTTAATATAGAGGCAAGGACACCACAGGCTTGAATATGGAATAACTAGCATATCTTACATGTGTGCAGTGGTTTTCTCTCCTAAGCTGTGAAGATTTCCCAAGCATTACCTCATTTATTTACAGAGCATCTTTGCTGAGGAGGTGGCTGAGAAGGCAAATAGTATTGACACTTCCGAGACAGGAAGGCACAGGTAAGATAACAGAAGCACACACAAGTCCGTATCTCACCATAAATATTCATTACACACCTACCCAAATGTTCGTTATTCATCATAATCAATTCCTAGAAGATAGGTTACTGAAAATAATGAAAATATAATTTTTTGTTTTCGATCAACTGAAATTGGAATTTCATTTTACTATAGGTATGTTTGCATATAATCCTCTTTTTGTGTTTGCATATATCTCCAGTTTTATGTTTATATTTAATTTGATTTCTTTTGTATGTGTGCTTCCATGCTCATTTGCATTTTTAAATTACCTGGATAGCAGTTTCAAGAAATTTTAGTCAATGCATTTGGGGTAGTCACCAATTTCAGAGTTGTATTTCATTCGAACCCTTTTAATGCCTGGCATATATGGAGAGCTGTATTACTCTTGAAGTAAGTGAAGAATTGCGTACATGGAAACTATTCCCCACCTGCTCATATTGCGATGTATATTCTGATTGACAGGAGATGACAAGCTACATTACTTTGGGTATTATGATTCATCACAAAGTAGCACAAAACACAGTTTCTCCTTTCACTTCATGAAGTCTGTTTCCTGTTCTAATCCTGTCCATGTTCTCTGTCCCATGTTTGTCAGCTAGGAGCTGGCTCTAAACAGCCAAGAGAACACATTTCACCCTGATAGTCCTCAGTATATGAACCAGGCTTGCACGAACACCAAGTTTTGTAATTGTAAAAGTTCTCGGGAAAAGCACATTTTGTTATTTCTGTTCAGGTGTAGATGCAAAAATTCAGCAGCAAATTGAACTTCTGATGATTCAAAGAGAAGAAAAATAGTATGTGAGAGAGTGGCTTTGTGAAGGTAATAGAAGAGAGATCAGTCTAAGATAGGAAAGAAGGATCTGAGTTATACAAAGAAAGAGTGTGCACAGCAACTGGTTATCCAGTACAAAACGGTCGGCTCTGAAAACATTTGTACAAGTAACACTACACAGACTTTGCAGGCTCTTTTTAGGGATATGTAGGTGTGTAAATATTTGCATGTAGCAATGAGCAAAGAAAAGAGAGGGCATGAATTTAGAGAGAGCAAGCAGATGTATAGGGAAGGGTAAAATCATGTTCCGATCTCAAAATAAAAACAACAGAACAACTTTCATGTGAAAATAAATACTTCCTAAATTTTGCTGCATGGAAAATAAATTCAGGACTTTGTAGAATTTCTGACTGTTCTCAAAGCATCACTTTTGTTTGCTTTATAATCTCAAGAGAATTTGGTGGGAAGGCTACCCAGGAAGAGACCTCCCTGCATGAGTTTAAATGCTAAAAAAAATCAAGTGCAGGTAGAAAACACACCAGAAGGAATGAATGGGCTCATCTACTAATGAGGTGCGATGGGAAAAGTAACAACGGAAGCCAAGGCTAAGCCATAGTTTAAGAAGAAAAATAGAGACCCCCAAAGCACAGAGAACCTGGAAGTGGGTGATAAACACATAGACTTGCAAGTCTAAGGTCTTTCCTGAGACTTGAAGTAAGTTGAAGTAGACATCATCTCTGTGGGCTTGACTTATAAGGAATATGGTAATTCTCTTTTCACTATATGTGCAATGGAGATTTTTAATGGAGAAAATATCGTTGAGATTTATTTTCATTTGCATACACACGTGTGTCTCTGTGTGTGCATGGCACATGTATGTGGATGCCCAAGGAGGCAACAGTGGTTGTGAGCTGCAAAGTGTGAGTGCTGGGAACTGACCATGAGTCCCCTGATGAGCAGCAAGTTCTGTAGCTTCTGACACGTGCCTTTTGTCCCTATAAGATATTTTTAATGTGACTATGAATGATGTCTAGGAAAAATATTATTTCTGGTTATATTGACTAAGGAAAATAAACTCCATATATATACATCTATATTCATTTTTTGAAAACAGGCTACTACAGTTATTATGAAACTTGCTTTTTCACTATATGTTCAAGCAAAGCTTGATGGATATTCCTACTTCTTTAGTATATGCTGTTACATAAGTAGGTGTGTTACAGACCATATATGATGGCAATTTTTATCTATGACCTGTTAATAACTTGTAGGCATACAGAATTAATCGTTTGGGGGTATTTCAGACTCACATGACCTGAAGATAAATTCTGGAGAATTAGTAAGACATGACTGGTTTATGAGTCTGGAACCCTCAGGCTGCAAGAATGCGGATTACTAAACAGAATCTGTTCTCCCAAGCTACTGGTTAGAACTCAAGGGTGAAAAGGGCACTAATAGCACCACACAAACCAAGGAAATGAATCACCTGGACTGCAGCTCACTAAATTTAAAGGGCTTGTGCCCATGAGTGTGAGCTACAATGTTTTGAGGCTGCCATGGCTCCTACCATATTTCTGAAGACGGACATTGTCCTTCTGTGTTATAAAAACTGCTCAGCCTCTTCTGACAGATGCTCTGGTTTCTTTCTGACTCTCCAAATGTTCAGCAACCTTCAGCTGCTCTCTCCCAGATGAAGATACCTCCATTGTGGAATCCATCAGACTCAGGGCATCACATTCTGACCCACCGCTGAAGTGTGCGAATCATGCCTTAATTGTGCACTCAGAATTATGGAGCACATTTGAATGTTCTGTTAATAGCAGCAAGGCTATCCCCACTGTTTCTTTATGTGACATTTCAAAATGTATGCATATGTATATAAATTACATTTATACACATATATATCAAATTCATATATATTTACACATTTGCCTGAGAAACTCTGCAATGAGCTGCAGCCCAGTCAGCTGGTCGGCAACTGGTTCCAAGGTAGCAGAGTATTCCCTTATTATTCTTGAGGTCACCTCCCAAGACCCCAAATCAATATTTGAAACTCAAGTGTACTGAACCAGATATGCTCCATCCTTTCATCCTTGTACATGACAAGCATAACCAACTTTCTTCTTTTCACTTAAAGAAATATTTTAGGACTTCTCTTTGGCATATCTGAGTTAGCAGTCTAACTGTTCTTGTAGTTTGGGGTCATTATGAGTAAAATATACATTATTTGAAGATGAAAGAAAAATACCTCCTGAACTAATTAGGAACCCAAGAGGTCTACCATGTGATTGACAAGTGTGCAGTGCACACAGGATTGACACAGCCGTGTGCCTCACAGTCCAGGTAGGATAGAATGAGGTGGGTGCAATGCTTGCTAAACTACTTTGCATGGGATATAATTTAAACTTTGTGAACTGTTGGTTTCTGCAATTATAGAGTTGTGGCTGACTTCTGTTAACAGAAACCATATAAAATGAAATCTGAGGAGAGAGGACAGGGCTCTGGGCCTGTTTTTCTCACTAGGTGCTTAACTAATGAAGATTTCTATCCATGAGCAACACCTCTGTTCAGTTGGTGGTGTTTGGTAACCTGCTCAGTCAGGGTCTGTCCTTCACTGGTCTTCCCAGCTAACACCTTTAGAAAGTTTACTATTTGTCTCTCCAATATTCTCCTGGGACTGGGATATATGTAGCCAGGGGGAGAATAACACTTAAATACAGGTGTGTGTGGTCATGTATTTTTATTTCTTAGTGTTATAATGGAAAACGTTGCCATTTTAAGTATCTATAGTTCTACCTGAAAAGAGCAATTTATTAAATACATATTATAGTGTCTCCCATCCCTTAGTGGCATTATGCCAGTATTCTCATATTCCAGGGAGCATTTATTTTCTCAACGGTCCATAAACAGAACACAAATGTTTTAAGATGAAATGTTAATGCGCAATCACAATGAGGATATATAGAGGAAAACCCTACTGTTGAATACCAATATTCAGAAAGTGCTTGGAAAGTGTCCGGAAAGTGTCTATACTGCTGCTAAAACCATTTCATCCTTATTTTTAATTGTTTCTGTATTGAGTTGCATGTAAGTGTGCTGAGGGATATAAAATTTCTCAGTACCTATAACCATAGATAATATTAGGTAAATCAAGACTATCAATATCAGATAAATTTGATCAATGTAGTAAACACATCCAAATTGTTAAAGATAAAGAAAAGACTATGCTCTTACTGCAAACATATCAATTAATTTATTACATATGTATTCTAGGGAGATGTCAGATGTTTTGGTGCTCATTTATAAATAAAACCTGATCAATTTAGAAACATCTAAGAGATAGCCACAAAATGAAAACTCAAAACAAAGTTATATGTGAAATGCCTTGTTTCTTTCTATTGATGTGATTCATTCTTGAGAGGAAACAGGTGGGGATTTAAGACAGTGTCTTAAGGCCTTGAACTTGCTATGTAGTCAAGGATGCAGCCTCATGCCCCAAACCCTCCACTTGATGAATGCTGGGGTTACAGATGTGTTTTATCCTGCCCAACCAGTGACTTTTAAACTGTCATGCAGACAGCAGTCCAAATGGCAGCAGCTATATCAACTGAACACTTTCTAATTTGATAGAAAATTCTTGCTGTAAATTCCAGGCAACTTATTTTATTCTGAGAAGCCCTATATTTTATGGAAAGCTATGGAATGAAAGAAATCAAGCTAAAATTGTGATAACCTAATTATGTTCTTCAAAAATAAATAATAAATATGTACATAATATACACATATTTCATTTTATTATGGCAGAGACTCCAGGGGACTTCTTTTGAGATGATTTAAAGTGTAATCCTCTGGGGTGAAAATATACCTTTGGCACTGAGCAGTGGGGGAATCATTGAATGACGTACAAAGACCTATTTTCAGGGTAGGACCATGCTCAGAAGTCAACAAGAACTGATATTTTGTGACCATTTTTTGTTTCGTACTACTTTGTGCATTTTTTGTCATAATGATGTTTTGCTTGTATTTTTGTCTACCACTTTGTGGGATTTTTGGGTTTGTGTGTATATCTTGGATTTTTTTGTTGTTGTTGTTGTTTGTGAGTTGGGGAGGATCTGAAAGAAATTAGGGTAGGGAAAGCATGATCAGAATATATTCTATGAAAATGTTTTATCAATAAAAATAAATGAAATTTAGATGACACAGCCATGTATGTATAAAGGTGTCATTTAACTAGGTAATAGGTTAAATACTATACATTTAAACTAGGAGCCTTTTCTTCTTGTTGTATGTTTTCTTTAACACAACAGCAACAACATTCCAAGTTCTATGGCTTGTATTTTGGCCTCAAATATTTGGAGAAAAGACAGCATTAAACATGGTTTATAGTTTACATTAAAGGAAACAGTGTATTTGAAGAATAACTAGCTTAAGGCATATATTCAGTATATGAATCAGATAACACATTCCAAATAATTACTTCTTTTCTTCTGCCATAATTTCAAGTATATTCTCTAGTCCATAATACTCACCCTCTGGAAAAACTCATGAATGGACACTATCTAAAATCTTCTGGAAATAATGGAGACATTTCATGCCTGTTAGACATATGGACTGTACCATTTTTACCCATTGTACAGAATCTATAGTTCCATCAATACCAAATGCCTGTTTTCACAATTAAGTAAAAATGTATAGTTTTGACATGATATTGATCTGAGTAGGAGAGCAATTTTTCTATTAATAATTAATCTATTGAAGTTTTCCATTTTGAAATATGTATTCCTAGACAGCATTGAAGCTAGGTATGATAATTTAAAGTTTATATGTAATTTCTCATTTTACATTTATACATACTCAGACTGTGGTGCATCATACTGTTTTCTGAGTAGCCCTTATGATTAAAATATATATTAAAATGTCTTTTAATAGACTCTAATTCTATCTTATACTAGCTCTTGCTGAAATCCTTTGTCTCCAAACCAAATATTCAGTTTAACTTGAGCTTAGATTTCTAAAAGATTAAGGAAAAGTCACAGGCTTCTGTGGGTAACAAGGCGAGGCTGTGCCTCCATTCTTGCTGCCATTATTTCTTTGTTTAATCACAATAAATAAACCATTCTATTGTCTGTTCTCTGAAATTTCTGTGCAAAACAAGTTATTTAGAGCCCTTTGGGCCAGGTCAAGCTGCCCTGAGAAGCCTGCCATCCCAGGGGGGCATTCATTCTCCTGCTGCCTGTCCCCCTCTCCACCAGACTCCGGAACCACACAGATAAGCGTATGTTGTCTTCTGGGAGGCTCCACCCAGTAGCTGACACAGATAAGGCGCCCACAGCCAAAGAGTCTTGGGGACTCTTGTGGAACAATAGGAGGAAGGATTGTGGCCCCCCGGAGAGGATGGAAACTTAACAGAGGGGCCAAGAGAGTCAAGTAACCTAGACCCTTGGGGTTGTCAGAGTCAAACCACCAATGGGAAAGCAAGTTCACAGGCCTCTCAGCTCCCATGTGGCCCCTGTGCTGCTTGACTTTCATGTAGGCCCTGATCAACGGGAGTGTGGGGTGCTCTCCCAGGGGCTGTGGCCTGTCTGTGGAATGTGATCTTCTAGCTGGTCTGCCTTGTCTGGCCTCAGTGGGAGATGGGGTGCCTAGCTTCATGGAGACTTGGGTGCCATGCTGGGGGACATATCCAGGGGAGCCCCCACACCTGCTTGGAGGAGAGGGAGTTGGGGATGGGGATGGGGGAATGGGAAAGGGAATGTAGGAGAGGGTGACTGGGACAAGGCAGTGAGCAGGATGTGGAATGAATAAGTGAAATAAATAGAATTGAATTTAAAAAGTAAGTAATTTAATCCATTTAACTAGTTTCTGTCAAGATTTTTTCAATTCGTGATTTTTACCAGTTATGATGTGCACATGAGGGTTATTTTTTTTCATATTTTTCCTTCTGGGGGATTCCTAAGAACCTGTAATCAATAAATAATATGTTTCACAAATCTTGGAAACATTTAAGTGTAGTGCATGAATGCTTGTTTTTCCCATCCACTCATCCCTCTTCTTTTAAAGTAATTACTTGAATATTAAACCATTCACTCTTGCCCTGCAGAACTCTGTGAATTTGTTTCTATTTTCCATCTACTGAGATCTTATTATTTATGTTCACATTTAAATTAAGGATGCTCATCTAATACTCAGTTTACTATTATTTATTTGTATCTACTTATTTATCTATTTGACAGTCGTGTTAAAACTATACATCAAATAGAAACAATGTACATACATAGAATGAAGAGATAATGAAGAGGTGCCTCATTATCTGCAGTGATTCACAGCTCAGATTTCTCACTGTTATTCCCAAGATACTGCAATGTGCAACAATCAAAGAAGAAACATCACAGGATCCCAGAAAATACCCAAGTGTGTTCGAGACCAAGTATTATAGGGTTGGGAGTGTGCTGTATGCAAGGTCTGTGTTGGTATCCTCATAGTGTTTTGTTGTGGATAGCCCTGGGCTTGTATTTTGATGCTAATTCCACTCCTCAGAGGGACTGCAGATGAGGAGTTGCCTTGTGAACCTTCTCCCTACCTTAACTTTTTAAATAAAGGCTTCAGCCAATGATTGGGCAGGAGGAAGTGGGAGGAGCTGAGAGTCTAGGGGAGGAGCTTTCTTTTACCCGGGAATTGGGTTGGAAACAAAGTAGCAACAGTGTTTAATTGGACATGTGGAGAAGGGTTATATATTATCATTCCATAATAAAGCAAACTGTTAACATATAGCAACAATCAGTCGATTACAAAGCTTTTAATATTGTAACCGATCATGATGCCAGATCTATGAGTAGAATGCTAATTTCCAGGCTTTCGTGTTTCATTTGTGTGTGTGTATACATTTGTGTATGTGTTTATTTGTGTATGCGGGTAGATCAGAGAATGGTCTCAGTTGAGATTTTTCAGGAGCTGTCAGGCTCACTTCTAAAATTATTTTGTTTAACATCCACACACGAATGTACTGTGTTTTGATCAAGTCTGTCTCTGCATTCCCTCCCCTTCAATACCTCCCATACTCCCTAGACCACTTTTTTCCCCAAACATAATATGTCTCTGTCCCTCTCTGTCCCTCTCTGTCCCTCTCTTCTTCACTCTTTGTAGCCACTGAATACATTTAGTGCTACCTCCATGTGAGTAGGGGTGCTGGATTGTCTCCTGAAGCATTTTAACCCACTTCCTCTGCCTTTTTAAAAGACAAGGTCTCACTGTGTAACCCTGGCTAGCCTCTTACTTCTTGTGTAGAGCAGATTCTTTTCAAATTCAGAAAGATCAGACTGCCTCTGTCTCTCTAGTGCTGAGATCATAGGGATGTGCCAGCATACCCAGATTCAGAAACAGTCTCTCTTTGGATTGGAACTCGATGAACTGGCCAGGGAGTCTCTGAGATCTTTCTCTGCTTCTCCAACATCAGGGCTCTGAGTGTACACCAGCATGCATGGCTTTATTAGGTAGGTTCTGGGAATCAAACTCAAGTTCTCCAGTGTGTATGTGTATGCTCTTCCACATGAGTATGTGTGTATGCATGCACTCATGCGTGTGCATAACTTTGCCAACTGAACAATTTCCCCTTCCATACACTTTGAGTGCTTGAATCCTTATACACCTGGCGTAGGAGCACACAAAACATCACTCCCGTTTTCTCCATTGTAAATCAAACAAGCATGATCGGTTCAGCTTGCTAGGGTTTTGAGCAAACACTTCGTTACTTGGTTCTCTTAGATTTTGCCACTGATCTGCTCTGTTAACTGAGCTAGGTTATAGGATATTTTCTACTACTGCTTCTCTTTTAAAACCATGATTCCTGTAACCAAAGGACACTTTAAGTGTCTTGATAAAAGCTTCCTACATAAAAAGGGGCTAAGCTCTGTCAATTCAGAAGACCTGGATTACAGCATCTCAACATGCACAGACATAAGAGAGATGTTACTAAATGAAGTATGCTTGAGAATAAATTAAACACACAAAGAGCTATGTATACAAATGACCAGGACCAGTTTTCCTCTACTGTAATGTCCAACTCGCAACCTTAACATCATGGGTCTATTTTTTAAAGCAATTATTTTATTTCAAATTAGGATGGATATATGCCTGGTTTCTTATCATCCAGGCGTGTGTTTTCCACTGTGCACAATATATTTTCTCTCATATCTGCTTAATGCTTCTAATCTTCATGTTTCTCTGTTCCCTATACATTTTTCCATGTGAAACAACTGAAATATAACCCCTCTCCCCAGTATAAAATCAGAGTAGCCCTGTCCTCTCTCTACTAGCCTGGTGTGTCAGCTAAGAGCAAGGGGTCCCTTTGTTCTCAGAGCTCTTTACTCTGAATTTCCCTGACATCACCTTGCTGGAGCTGGCATTAGCTCACGCCTGGTCTCAAACCCTCCCCTCTATTGATTCTCTTTCTCCTGGAGCCACTCACCTTTTTTTTTTTCATCCCTAATGCTTAAGACCAAGTCATTGCTTTGAAAAGTCATTACAGTTTTAAAGCCTTGCAAGAATGCTCCCTTATCTGTAGAACGAGGAAGCGCAGATTCTGGAGCCTAATGTTCAAGAATCTTTATAATGTGGCTGCCATACTGTGAAATTATTCCTTGTTCTGACTTGAACACAAATCCTCTCCCATTCTCTTGTCTCCATACATAAATGTTCTTTTCCCTCCTTGTGTTTGTGCCATTTTTTCCTAGCCTTGTATAGACTATCCCCTGTGTTGTTCCCGTGAAGATAAACTTAAAGAAAACTAAACTCTGAAGCAATTGAAGTTTTAGAGTTATTTCAGCTCAAGGTCTTTCTGCTTACACCATTTTAGCACTGTAGAAATGAAAACTCAGAAAATTTCAGTAGTTTTCTCAAGTCTGGTGGACCTCAATTTGGGGCAACATTGCTGTAAATAAGTTGTGGCTTGTAACCCAGCTAAAAAATTATATAACTTTATATTAAATCAAAACTTTTAAAGATTCCTCTGTTTTAATAAATATGACTCATTTACTATTTGAAGAAAGTTCAAATGAAGCCAGATTTCCTACATGTTCACTAAACTTGATGGTAATAATCTCTGAACTCACTTTTTATTGAAAGATTTTTTTCTTGGTCCCAAGTAAGAGTTCATTTTCATACCTCAATAGTTTCATGATCTCAGAGCAGCCAAATGCAGCAATAGGACTTTGAGTGGCATTTTTCAATTTTTCAAACATTATTAATATGTAGATATTTGGTTAAAATTAAATAATTATAAAATTAGTTCTATTACTAACTAGTAAGAATAGTGGCTTCTACAGTATCTAGAGAGGAAAAGAGGATTATTCTCCTATAATAAGGAAAATGGGGTCTGACAAACATAATTATTCTTCATTGACATCACAATCACATAAGCCTGGTAATAATTTTCTCATGCAAATTTTTTTTTGCATTTGGTTTTTTTGAGACAGGGTTTCTCTGTATAGCCCTTGCTGTCCTGGAGCTCACTCTGTAGACCAGACTGGCCTTGAACTCAGAAATTTGCCTGCCTCTGCCTCCCAGAGTGCTGGGAATACAGGTGTGTGCCACCACCGCCTGGCTCTCATGCAATATTTTATTAGAAATGTTGCATTATTATAGAAATGAGTTGCCTGCAAGTGTCATGATTTTGTCTGACTTAAGTGTGGAAGAGGTATGACTTTTAGACAACTGGTACTGACTGTGTTTGGAATTTTAATACATGATGCTCGCACATATTTGATGGTAACTTTTTAGAATTTATGGATATAATGCCTCCAGTTGACAGCGTATAATAAAGCAGTATGTAAAATGTCAGAAAATAATCAACACTAGGTAGATAAAGATACTTGAAAATGCCCATCTCAGTGAATGCCAGCCTGCGGGTCAGATGCCCCTTGCTCTGCACTGCGATAGCATTACTGCATGTGCAAATTTTTGAATCAATAGAATTTATTGAAAAGAGACCAAAGTGTGGATACTTCGGTCCTTCTTAGAAGGGGGATGAAATACCCATGGGAGGAGATACAGAGAAAAAGTATAGAGCAGAGACTGAAGGAAAGGCCATCCAGAGACTGCCCCAAGTGGGGATCCATCCCATATACAGTTACCAATCCCAGACACTATTGTAGATGCCAACAAGCGCTTGCTAACAGTAGCCTGACATTGCTGTCTCCTGAGAGAATCTGCCAGTGCATGACAAATCCAGAGGTGGATGCTCTCAACCATTGGACTGAACACAGGATCCCCCGTGGAGGAGCTAGTAAAAGGACCCAAGGAGCTGAAGGGTTTTTCAGTCCCATAGGATGAGTAACAATATGAGCCAACCAGTATCCCCAGAACTCTCAGAGACTAAACCACCAACCATGGCTAAAAAGGACACATGGCTCCAGCTGCATATGTAGCAGAGGATGGCCTTGTTGTACAGCAATGGGAAGAGAGGCTCTTGGTTCTGTGAAGGCTTGATGGATGCCCCAGTGTAGAGGAATTCGAGAGTGGGGAGATGGAGTGGGTGGGTGGGTGTGGAAACACCCTCATAGAAGCAGGGGACGGGGGAGGGAATAGGGGATTTTGGCGTGGGGAACCAGGAAAGGGGATAACATTTGAAATGCAAATAAAGAAAATATCTAATAAAGAAACTAACCATTGCCATCACTTCTCGCTGGTAAGTGTGTCTATCTTGTTATTTCTGCTGCTGTTGCTGTTGTTGTAGTTATAAATAGCATCCTTTACTGACATCAGAGCCCAGCTTCTTAGGCTTTCCTATGTGGATTGAAGATTGAGGATTCTTCAGGGAGCCCATGGACATCCAGGCCAGTGTAGGTCTGAGGAGTGCTCCAGCCTCCTGGACCAAACACCCCAATCAACCACTTGGTTTTAAGCTTCTCCAAAATGCTGATGGAGCTATCAACTCTACTGATAGCATTTTTGACTATCACACAATTTAGTAAGTCTCTTTGATACTGGAGATTCATTCTATAGATTCTGTTTCTTTAGATTACCCTAATATAGTACCCAAGTCCATAACACATGCTATAGAAAATGATGGTTCTCAGGCAGCTGGTGGCCAACAAGCAATGTTAGTGGTTCAACTCAATTCTGTCCTTTTTACAGATAATCTAGTTATTCATTATGTCCAGTGAGTTGCAACACTGATTACTCTGCTGGTGATAAATGTACTATAAGGAGATTCAATTATATTTGGGTGCACTGTTGAGAACACTGTTCAGTTTGGGCCTGGAATTATAAAACTTAAGATTAACTACACAAACACTGAACTTCTAAAAGGATATGTATAATAGATTTGTTCATAATGGCTCAAAGCTAGTTATAATCATTTCTCTCTCTCTCTCTCTCTCTCTCTCTCTCTCTCTCTCTCTCTCTCTCTCTCTCTCTCTCTCACACACACACACACACACACACACACACAGGTACATATCAATACACATGGTTGCCATTCCATTGTTCACAGGTATAACATTCTCCTCTTCCATTCCCTAATAAATTACAACCTCGGTTGGATCCTCAACAGATCCAGGGAAAGATATTAATTATGCATTCATATGTACATATATATACAAATATACATATATATACACATATACACACATGTATACATATATATATGCATACACATATATACACATACATATGTGTGTGTATGAATGCATAATTGATATCAGTTTTGGATCATCAGAATTGAAGCCAGGTGGTGGTGGTGCACGCCTTTAATCCTAGCACTCTGGGAGGCAGAAGCAGGCGGATTTCTGAGTTCAAGGCCAGCCTGGTATACAGAGTGAGTTCCAGGACAGCCAGGGCTATACAGAGAAACCCTGTCTCGAAAAAACAAACAAAAAAATTGAAGTAATTTATTGGTGAATGGAAGAGGAGAATGCAGTACCCATATGCAATCGAATAACATCTATTACTGAAACAGAGGGTTATTCTGAGTAGTGATGAGCCTAGAGGAGGACATATGATTATAATCCAGATACGCAAAACAAATACCACACGATTTCACTTGTAGAATATAAATAACTGGGACTGCAGAAGTAGGGTATAGAACAGCATTTACCAGCAACTTGAAGAAGGGTCATGGAGAAAGGGAAAATTCATCAAAGGTCCAGTTTTAGGGGAACAGAAAATATAAGAGTCCCCTACAGAAAATTGTGACTATAATTAAATATAATGCACTATAAATTTCATATGTTTTGTAAGCAAGGTCTCATTGGATAGCTGTGGCTAACCTAGAACTGACTGTATATACCAAGCTAGCTTCAGTCTTACTGACTGAGTTGTTGCAGGTTTGGCGTGGTCAGTTGGGAGAATGAGTATTCATGGAAATTGCATTTGGTGAGGGAACCACAATTTTATAAGTATTAGTTCTATAATATGTCCCCACACCTTATTTCTCTTGAAAGGAGAAAAGGAAAGATATCACTGTGCAATATGTCTGCCTGCAAATGCTTGTAACAAAGTCCCCTCCCCAGCAGATCCTCTCCTTAGCTGGGAGAAACAACCCTCCAGCTCCACATCAGCTTCCGCTAAGCATTCTGACTTTGAAAATGCAAGTTATGGTGACAGAGACACATACTGTTTTGGGCACTGCTCAGATCCAGATGCCTAAGAATGATAATTTAATAGAATGTGCAATTTCCACAAAAGATCCCAACCAAACAGCTATGGTGTTGAAGATTAGATCATTTGAATCAGCTTGCATCTACCCAAGAAATAGAATAAGAATTAATAACATGCTACAGAAAGTGGGCAGGAGGTATTAATGGTTTCCTCCATGAGGTCTCATGAGCACTTAAAGAAGAAATGAGCTGAATGAGAACAAATAGACATGCCAAGGTGGACCAAGAAAAAATCCATGAGACCGCAGTCCTACACAGAGAACTACAAATAACTAAGGAATACTGAGAATAGTCTTCTCTAGAGAAGAGCACACCAATTGACTCTCCAATACCCAATCTTTGAAAACACACATATAAAAAACAGTATACAGGCGAGAAGGTTATATTTAGGAATCTTTATATATGTACATATAAACATGCAGCAACAATTAGTGAATAAAAGAAGCCATGAATTTGAAAGAAAGCAAAGATGGGACTATGGGAAGCTTTGGATGGAGGAAAGGAGAAATAAAATTATATGATAGTTTCAAGAAGAGGAAGAGGAAGAAGAGGAGGAGGAGGAAGAGAAGAAAAAAAGAAGGAGGAAGAGAAGGAGGAAGAGGAGGAGGAGAAGGAGAAGGAGAAGAAGGAGAAGGAGAAGGAGGAGGAGGAGGAGGAGGAGGAGGAGGAGGAGGAGGAGGAGGAGGAGGAGGAGGAGGAGGAGGAGGAGGAGGAGGAGGAGGAGGAGAAGGAGAAGGAGAAGGAGAAGGAGAAGGAGAAGGAGAAGGAGAAGGAGAAGGAGAAGGAGAAGGAGAAGGAGAAGGAGAAGAAGGAGAAAATGTGTCAGTTATTGACAGTCTGGTGGCCCAGACTGGAAAGAGAATCAGAGGAAATTAAATACTTGCTAAGTCATTAGTTGAAGCCAACATAGTCAACTAATATCAAAACCTCTTGAAGATTCAAGACTACTGAAATATACATTTTAATGCTCTAAGAATTTTATTCATATTGACTTCAAACTGAAAAAATCAATAAGCAAATGAACACACTGCATACATGCATGTAAAGAAATAATTGTTCATTAATAGAAGGCAATAAGTTACAAAACTAATTGGACCTACACAAATCATTAGTTTGTTAGTTTTCTCTTTAACTCCACTTTGTATTGTTTAAGAATTTTATACATGCACATAATGATTTTGATAAAATTCATCCATGACCTCTTCTTCTTTCTCCCTCCTTGATTGTCTACCATACTTTCCTCATGATTTCATGTGCTTTAATGTACATTAAATATTTATAAACATATTTTATCTAATATCTAATATATTTAGTTTTTGAAATTAAAATGACAACATCCCATTCCCTTTCTTCTCTCCAGCCACCCTCACGCATTATCACCTCTTTGCTCTCTCTGAGACTGTAGAGCCTCTGAGCTCACTTAGTGAGCTTGTGTGTCCATGGTGCAGTCAAAGTGTCAGCAGGTCCTATTCTCTGAGATCTCTGTCTTTAGCTGTAGATGTGATTACATGTGCTCACTGCCTTTTCTGTTTATATATATTCCGACTCTTTTCATTCATAAGTTCATCAGTTATATTGGTTGTACGGCACCACTCTAGTGACTCTATTTAAATTTATTCACCTTTTAATAGTCCTTCTTCCAAACACAAGAGCATTGTTGGGTGCTGTAGTTTAAGGCATGATTATGATTTGCAAAGGCAAATTTTGTAACTCTGTAACCTGTTTTGTGTATGTGTTAAGAGAGAGACAGAGAGAGATAGAGATAGAGAGAGAGAGAGAGAGAGAGAGAGAGAGAGACGGAGTCAGAGACAGAGAGACAGAGAGAGACAGAGACAGAGAGAGACAGAGAGAGACAGAGAGACAGAGAGGCTTAATATGCAAATAAAGACCTGGAATTGAGATGATCTGATTTAGTCCTTAGACTGAGTTAACCTAACTTGTACAGGACAGTTCTGTTTGAGTTAGGTGTGATGAGCAGACTGATCCTTGGGTCCATTTAGAATCAGGTGATATATTGGGTGTGACCTAGTACAAGGAAACATCTCTCAAGCATGTCTTGGGAGATTTTGTCCTATGCTCCCTTTTCTCTGCGACTTGCATGCCAGAAGGTAAGCACCACTCATCCACAACCAATCTCACCACCAGGTGCTCTACCCAAGGGGGTTGAATCCTCTAAAAGGCTGAGTATGATTTTCTTCTCTTAACTTGTGTTTGGTTGCTGTCATCTAGAGTAGCTGATAGAGTAAACCGCTCAGGATTATCCAGGAAGGCTCAGTTTAACTGCAGTGTTCCTTAAAAGGGATGGAAAGCAAAGCGTTGTATGAGTGAAGTGGATGGGGAGAATCGTGACAGAAAGTTGTCATAGCCTCTATAAAATAGAAGTTCAAGAACACATCCTAATCTTAAATGTGTAGGAGCCTCACCCTGTTGACCCATCAGGAAGTTCTGGACACAGGATTAGAACAATAACAAATTTTTGTTGGTTAATGTAGAGTGGTTTGTATAGAAAAAAATCAAAAAAAAATACAGACACCACTTCTAGAAGTACTTACAGGTAGCTACTTATACATGGGTTATATAAAAGCCTGAAATAACAATTGTCTCTACAGAAGTATTATTTGTCTACTGTTATCTAAATTATGCTATCCTATTATATTTGTTTATTAACTAGAAATGAACTTAGTTGGATAGAAGATCAGGTTTTTATTAACATGTCTGTAGCAGAGACTCTGAGCCGAGCCAAAGATTATAAACAGAGCATTTAAAATTAATCAGGAAGGCTACACAATATTGGATTAATAGATTAACGTGTCTCATATTTTTCTCATTATTTTTTTCAGATTGAAATGTCTAGTATTAAATGCAGTTTTAATATGTCACTGCTTGGATGCACGGGAATTCAAAATCCCTCTTAAGTATTGAATCCTGCATCAGATTTTACATCGAGAAAAAAATGTCCTAGCTGATCAAGTATAGAATAAAGAGTTGATCCAAGAGCATGCAGATTACAAAATGTTCATGAAAACATTGTGGTTCCTGATGACCTTTCTCCTGATAATCCTGAGTGAGTGGCAGGGCTTGGATCTCAACTGTTGTCTGTTTCTAGTGCTTAAAAGTAATTTTCCTCCAGATAGAACAGGTGGTTAACAAATAGGAACCTACGCGTTTGTAAAAAATTCTTATTTCCCTTCTAGATAATTCTTTCAGAACCTGTATGTGAAGGCTGAAGCCTGTTGGTATCAGAGCACATTCAGAGATGACACACTTCCTAACTTCAGTGCTCACACTTGTTCCTAGTCTGCATGAACAAGGGACACTACAGGCTACTGGAGTGTTGTTGGGTAAAGAAATGGCTGATAATCTAACTTTGATCTCCTCCTATCTGGTGCATGTTTTCTAGTGAGTTGATTATTTTTAACTCTGATTTATCATATTTGGTATAACTTTCCCTTAAAACCTTTTTCTAATGTATGTATAGCTTCTTTGTTAGCTAGGATATTACCAGAATAACTAGAAAGTTGGCGAAATGTAATGTCACGGGGTCTGGAAAATAGGTTTTACTGCTTTGTAACAAACCAGCTTGATGACATTGATTCTGTATTTAAAGGCTCAATATATTTTTAGTGCATAAGTGAACAATGAGGAAAAACTAAGTTTATGATGAGTCACAGAATCCAAGTTCTGTTCCTTAAGTTTAGCAGAAGGAAAAGGTGGCTATTAGCAGAGATAATGTGATTCTCTTAAGATCTTCACACATCTGGGTGACTGAGGAATCTCTTAAAATTAATGTTCCCTTTAGCTAATACTGAGGTGAAATTCTATTTATAAAAAATTAAATTCATTCATTTGTGTTCAAAAAAAAAATATATATATATACTTGAAATTGTGTTTTGCTGAAACATATATTTGGTAAAAACAGACTCATTTTTAACTTTCGGTTTCTCAGATTTTGATAAAGTTGAGCAACTTTACAAAGATATTTGTTTATATTTCCTTTTTATGTGTTAATATTGATTGGCACAAGAAGAATGAAGAGAATGGAGTTTCTTCAGGTGGAGGCCAATGTGAGAAAATACCCTGTCCCTTGGTGACAGCAGAGGAGAGGGATGGGAAGCTGATTGACTGGCCTAGCATTATAATTGTTGCAGTTTACCAAGAAAATGCTACATCATCTACTTAACTTTTAAAAAAAACAAAGTAAAGTTAATTATTTTGAATTTTGCTTATAGAAGCTACTTGCAATGTGTTCATATTTTTCTGCAGCTTAAATAGACCCTAAATCAGGTCAAAAGTCTAATTTTCATGTTTCACTCCTAATAGAATCAGTTTGCTTCTCTTGAATGTAATGATTAGAGACTGGGAAAAGTTCACTAAGCACATTTTTGAAATATAATAAATAGTGTCACTATGTTTTAAAAGTAAAATGAATTTAAATTTATTAGTCTTTAAACTAACAGGATTTTTAATTAGTGGGATTTTTATTTAATACAGAGAACAATATCTGGATATGGTGCTAAAAAGGTAAACTGTAATTAATATTTTTTATTGTATTTTTATTAGATATTTTTATTTACATCTCAAATGTTATCCCCTTTCCTGGTTTCACCTCTGAAAACACCCTATCCCATCCCCCTGCTCACCAACCCACCCACTTCTGCTTCCCTGTCCTGGAATTCCCCTACACTGGGGTATCCAGCCTCCTCAGGACCAAGGGCCTCTCCTCCCTTTCATGTCCAGCATGGACATCCTCTACTGCATATGCATCTGGAGCCATGGGTCCCCACATGTGTGCTCTTTGGTTGGTAGTTTAGTTCCAGGAAGCTCTGGGGGTACTGGGTGGTTCATATTGTTGTTCCTCCTATGGAGCTATATAATTGCTGATAAATAGAATTACTATAATATGTGAAAAATATGTAAAAGTTAATTTTTTACTCAAATTATTATTAATTTTAAGATACTTATGTTATCATTCTGAGCATATATAACCAATCTACTGAATGATCCAATTGATGTCAATGGATAATGCCCAGCACAACTACATAGTTTTCAAATGGCTGCATTAATATTAGATAATCTATGAGCATGGTAACATCTAACTGATGGCTTGTGCTAACTGAGGATCTTGGTGACATCAGGTGATGATATCAGGTGATGGCATCAGATGTTTACCATGGGCTTTGCTTGATTGAATGGTGTCATCTTTATCCAGTATGCAGTAGGTGATGGCATCAGGTGTTTACCATGGGCTTTGTTTGAGTAAATGGTGTCATCTTCATCCAGTATGCATGTCTACCTTCAGATGAACCTTGAGTACCATTTTTTTTGTTTCTTGAATTGGTACTCACAAGAGAAAACCACAGACACAGAACCAAATCATTTTCTCCTTCTCTGAAGCATGAAACACTTAAAACTAATGACAGTAGCGATTGCGCTTTCCATCCTGTGTAGCGATATATATATAATATAGTATAGTATTATATTATATATTATATATATAATATAATAACAATTATATAGTCATAATTCAGTTAAACAATCCTGATTCTCAGTACAGTTGGGAAATCCCCTCACAAAACCATCTGCCTTTATAAAGGCCACTTTGTGCCTTTATTTCATCTTGTATCTGAAAGCTTGGATTATCTCTGATCTGAATTTTAAGTTAATCTAAAGCATTCCATCTCTATCAATGGCTCTTAATTTTATAACTCACATTTCATATCCTACTCATAAGTATTCAGAAAAAAATAGGAAAATAAAATTGTTTTGATACATTTTTTTTATTCAATATATTCTTTATTTACAGTTCAAATGATTTCCCCTTTCTTGGATCCTCCCTCCCCAAAAGTCCCATAAGCCCTCTTCTCTTCCTCTGTTCCCCAATCACCCCCTTCCCACTTCCCTGTCCTGTTATTCCCCCTGCTGCACTGAGCCTTTCCAGGACCAGGGACCTCTCCTTTATTCTTCTTGGGTATCATTTGATATGTGAATTGTGTCTGGGGTGTTCTTCAGGGCTAATATCCGCTTATCAGTGAGTGTACATACCATGTGTGTTCTTTTGTGATTGGGCCACCTCACTCAGGATGACATTCTCCAGTTCCATCCACTTGCCTAAGAATTTCATGAATTCATTGTTTTTAGTTGCTGTGTAGTATTCCATAGTTTAAATATAGCACATTTTCTGTATCCATTCTTCTGTTGAGGGACATCTGGGTTCTTTCCAGCTTCCGGCTATTTTATAATAGTCAGATACATTTTTGTTGATATACAACTGTAAAGCAAAAATATCTTAGTGCCAGTTATTGTCATTTCACGGAAAATTATGTTTGAAGTGAGTAGAGGGAGGTAGCACACATCAGCGGACAGGGGCAGATTCATGCGTCTTTACTATTCAAACATTTGTGGGAAATAAATGATTAATATTGAAACTCCAGTAACTCAATAAGCAAAATAGCATTAAATATGACTAAAACTATTATGACTTAAATGAAGAAACCCTACTTAGGGAAGGTCCTGGTAAGTTAAAAGGTCTTTCTGTGTAATGTCTGCAAGCCTGCACTGACTTCTGGGCAGATGGGCTTCTATTAGTTTTTAAAAGTGTATAAATTTTTAATCATACAAATGCCTCATGAATAAATATTTCTGATGTGAATCCAAATACAATAATAAATCTAAGGCTCTTTTGACTATCTTTCTCTACCACAGCCCACGTAGCTTTAGAGAAATTACTTTTGCTAGTTCAGATGCATTCCCTCATGATTTTTTTAAATATAGATTTGCCTATAAATCTGTTACAACCATTAGCTGGTGGAGAACTGGACTTCCATGAAAAAATATTTTTATTGATATTCTGTTCACTAAAGTATTTGTGTTAAGATTTTTCCAAACTAGCTATGAACTCAACTACTCATTTCTCTTTATTTACTGAAGCAATTGCTGCAAATACTAGGAAATAGATGTTCCTATGTCAGCTTCTTTGTGCAAATACAGGAGGTGTGATGCAGACTTACAATTGATGGGCAATTTCATGTCATCAGAGTGATATGCACTCACTATCCTGAATAATGTGACATCATTGCTATTGCCCCGCTTTATGGCCACAGAGAAGCTTATAGTGCATTTCTTGTGCATGTGTGTTTATGTGTGTGTGTGTGTGTGTGTGTGTGTGTGATGTATGTGCACATGTTTTTGCAAGTAAGTGTGCTTAACCATGTGCTGCGTTGAGACCAGAGAAGGGCAGATGTTCTTTTCTATTACTTTCATTATGAGAGAGACAGAGATAGGAAGAGTGTGAGAGAGTGAGAGAGAGACAGAGAGAGAGACAGAGAGAGAGACAGAGAGACGGAGATGGAGACAGAGACAGAGACAGAGAGTCACGTAAGTTGGAGCTAGGCTTTCTTGTTTTTTCCCCTGTATCACTTACATATTTGCTAAGATGTTATGATCAAAATCTATACACTGAGCCAGTCTTTCAGCCCCATGTTTAAGGTTTTTAATAAGAAGCATGAAATTATGACTGGAGAGACCGCTCAGTAGTTAAGACCACCAGATGATCTTCCAGAAGACCTGGATTTGAGTCCCTCCACCAACATGGAAGCTCACAATTGTGTGTAACTCCACCTCGGGTGGTTTTAACACCCTCTTCTGGCCTCTTCAGGCACCACATATTCAGAGCACAAGTAGGCAAGACTCTGACACAAGCTCTAAGAAATGTTCAAAGCAGCAGCATAAGTAAGTGAGAAAGCAGCTGTGGGTCAGGCAGAGAGTGCTAGAGCCTATTCCCCGAGGAGTTCCCATTCTCAGTCATGATGCCACCATGTTTCTGTGAGTCACTACCTACAGATCCAAGTGAAACAAATCTGTGCTCTCCTTTGGAATGTGTGTGTGTGTGTGTGTGTGCACGTGTATGCATGTGCACGTGCGCATATGTTTGAGTACAGTGTGTCTGTGTGTGCATGTGAGTACAGTGTGTATCTGTGTGTGCAGGTGTGTGTGCATGCGTATGAATACAGTGTGTGTCTGTGTATTCATGTGTATGTATGTGTATCTGTGTGTGCAGGTGTGTGTGCATGCGTATGAATACAGTGTGTGTCTGTGTGTTCATGTGTATGTGCATGTGTGTGTTGAAAAGGTTATGTATAAGGAACAGTTGAAACACCTGACAGTGTGATGGGTTATAGAAGACTATTTTCATACTTAGTTTCTTAGATGTTTGTTCAAGTACGATATCTTTTCACAATACATGGGGCATTCATTGTCTCTTCCTCTGCTGATTGTTACTGTCATTACTGCCGGCTTCCCCTCCTATGGCTGCATTGCCTATCCCCCCCTCCCAGGAAGGGGGATCTCTCAGCTGTGCTGTACCTCGGCTTTTCTCTCCACTGGATTTAGCTGGACAAGAAGAACAGAGGTGAACTGCAGGAGAACATGCAGAGAGTCGGTCCCTCCTCTCCGAGCCCCTCTCCAGGATCCTTTCTGGGATCCTCTCCAGTTCTCAGTGTAGACGTCTCCTGTTGTGGTTCCTGTGCTCACTGCACTCAAGTCACACAATTTCCTGCATCAGTTAAGTGATTTTGAGATTCTCATCTGTTTCCGCAGGATACTGCTGGACACAGCTTCTAATTAGAGTGCTAATAACACCCCAATTGAAGAGCAGCTAAGAAAATGTCGTTCCTGATTTGGGTCCAAATCTCCCCTTTTAGAAAAGTCAGATTCTACATTATCTGTATTGCTTTGTTTCCCTCCACATTGAGTAGATTTCAATACTTGTCAGTGTTATATTGAGCACCTTCGTGTCTTAGAACAGATAATTTGCACTGAAAATACAATCTGAAATTCAAGCTGATGTGTAGATCAATTTTGCCAATTATGTGGAATAAATGTCTGCTCGCAATCTTATAGAAGTGCTTTTTAATAAGGAGAATTTCAAACACATACAAAGGCTGACAGTCTAACATAATCAGTGCACATCTGCATATAACTCGGCCTCAGTCATTACCAGGCTCAGAAAGCTTAAATCATTGGGTTGCTCTGAAAGTTCAAGATCTTCAAGAATATATAGCTATGAAACAGTGTTACAGATTAAAAAATATCTTCTAATACCTCACATATGCCATTCAAATTTTGCAGGTACTTTTTTTTTTTTGAGGATGTGAAATTTCTTCCATGAGGAATTTCCTACAGTTTGAAATTTCCCATTTACATATTGATTCCTTTTGTAACACGTCTCTTCAAATTATGTATCTTATAAATTACATGTTGTAGAAGGCAAAAAATTTATCACAGCTTGTTTCTTAGTTTTATTGAGTATTTCAAAGGTGATCATTGTGTATTTTCTCTTTGAAAATACCTAATTTCTAGGTTCTTCTCTTTAAATATTGCCACCTCAGTTTCCCAAACCCAGATCCATCAGGTTTTGCATAATGCAATGGTGTTTTCCCCCTACATTTATCAGCTGAAGAATTCCCATAAAAGACAAAAACAAACCTTCCTATTATGAACTGTTTGGTTATTCGGGGGTACAGTTCACATTGGAGAGATATACAGAATTTCTAAATTACTTTCTCTCTTTTTTAAAGTTTTTTGAAAGATTTATTTTATTTATATGAGTATACTGTAGCTGTTTCTAGACACACCAGAAGAGGACATCAGACTCCTTTACAGATGGTTGTGAGCCACCATGTGGTTGCTGGGAATTGAACTCAAGACTTTTGGAAGAGTAGTCAGTATTATTAACCTCTGAGCCATCTCTCCAGCCCCACTTTTTCTCTTTTTAAAGTATTATTACCTTAACATATATTGCAGCCATGATCAATTTAGTTCATTTTACTACTATTATGAATTAATGTGGTCTGAATATCGATGTATTAGGTTTTCCTCACTGAAAGTCAGTTTGTTCAGTCTCTAGCTCATGGGGCCTACAACTGCGGTATGTCTTGCCAACTTCAACAACTTTCCACAGCTTCCTGACTCTCTGATAGTCACAGTGTTCTTGTTCCAGTCTGACCCTAGATCTGAGATTAACACTCTCCCTAGAATCCTTACTAAATTACTGACTTCAATTTGGAAAAATATTGCCTTCAGAGTCAGAACCCATATGAGTAGGGTATATAGCTATTGGTTTGCTCATTGTTTCTTAGGCCTTTATTTGACAGAATTTGGGAGGGGAAATAAACTGTTTTATTGTTTTTAACCCCCTGTTCTAGTACATTTGAATTACTTTTCTCCTGTATAGAATCCCAGTCTATGCTTCTGGGAGCAAGCATTAAAGCAACATGTATTTTTGCTTGTTTGTTTTGTTGAGCTAACACTAATTTTAGAATTCTAGGAAGACCACTGCCTGTGTCACTAACAATTTTTTTTTTGTCATTTCACAAATACCTGGAACAATTTTAAAGAATCAAGA
The DNA here is from genome assembly GCF_947179515.1 of Apodemus sylvaticus. Classification (NCBI taxonomy): domain Eukaryota; kingdom Metazoa; phylum Chordata; class Mammalia; order Rodentia; family Muridae; genus Apodemus; species Apodemus sylvaticus. Next base: position 82,549,533 of record NC_067484.1, read on the forward strand.
ATTTAGTTTGGCTTCTACTTTCAAGGCATTGGTCTGTGAGGGTGGGGAGGGTCTAGCAGAGTGACGCTCACAGGGTGTAGGCAGAGGGGGAGAGGGAGACAGGGAAGGAGAGGGAGAGGAAGAGTGGGGGGAACTGGAGGGAGGGGGATATCAAGGGAGAGTGAGATGGACAGGGAGGAGGTAAAGGAGATGGGGGAGAGGAGAAGAAGGGAAAGAGACAGAGAGAATCCTCCTCTCCTTTAGTCCATCTTGGTCCTCAGCCTATAGAACAGTGCTGCCCATGTTCCCACACTCAGGATCAGTCTTGCCCCTTAGTGAATCCTCTTGGAACATCCTCATGGACACATGAAGGATGTGTTGTACTATACCCAATGCTTTTCAATCTAATGGCTATCAAGGGTGGTCATCACACCGGTGTATCAACAATATGCCCACAGGAATGGCTGATTCTTTTTTTTTTCTTTTTTCTTTTAACTTTTTTTTATTCAATATATTTTTTATTTACATTTCAAATGATTTCCCCTTTTCTACCCCCCACTCCCCAAAAGTCCCGTAAGCCCCCTTCTCTCCCCCTGTCCTCCCACCCACCCCTTCCCACTTCCCCGTTCTGGTTTTGCTGAATACTGCTTCACTGAGTTTTTCCAGAACAAGGAAACACTCCAGAACACTCCTCCTTTCTTCTTGTACCTCATGTGATGTGTGGATTATGTTTTGGGTATTCCAGTTTTCTAGGTTAGTATCCACTTATTAGTGAGTGCATACCATGATTCACCTTTTGAGTCTGGGTTACCTCACTTAGTATGATGTTCTCTAGCTCCATCCATTTGCCTAAGAATTTCATGAATTCATTGTTTCTAATGGCTGAATAGTACTCCATTGTGTAGATATACCACATTTTTTGCATCCACTCTTCTGTTGAGGGATACCTGGGTTCTTTCCAGCATCTGGCAATTATAAATAGGGCTGCTATGAACATAGTAGAGCATGTATCCTTATTACATGGTGGGGAATCCTCTGGGTATATGCCCAGGAGTGGTATAGCAGGATCTTCTGGAAGTGAGGTGCCCAGTTTAGAGTTTACTTTTGTAACAATACAAAGTAGTTAGTTACAAAGTTTCAAGTGCAAACCAGCTTTACATGGGTTAAAGTCTCCTCATTACTCCAGGTTTTCTTCTAACCCATCCCATGGAGTTTTCAGAAAGGTTCATCCTTAAATTTTAGTATGCTCATAAAATTTATAGGCTTCAGAGCCAAAGGTAAAATTATCTGACATCTTAACGCAGTACTTTGAATCAAACCTCTTATAGAAGAGAAGCCCTGAAAACTGTCTTCCTATGTGGAAGTGTCAGACTCCTCTTGCATCTAACGTGACTGTACTTCTAATCAAGGATGCCCCTGACAGGAGTGAATTTAACAGTCCTTTGTAACCCTTAGATCTGTCTTCTCATATTTGCATTGAACTTGAACATGTGTGTTCTTAATTCTGTATAGAACAGTAAAATCTTAAGACCCAGTAAATTTTGGCATTATAAGATATTCTCTTATGGTATCTTAAGTAAACTATCAAATCTACATAAAGCAGAGTATACATTATAAAGATATGTGTATATCTTGCTAATGGGAGAAAATGAAGGTCAAATATTGATTTAATTTGGAGCATGACAAATTTAATTGAAAATATTTTATATAAAGTATACATGTGGTATATATCATCTGTGTATCATACAGTCTGGTCATTTCTGTATATTCAATATATGTGTATTATATATGTTATATTTACATATTCATGTATATGTCATGTATGTATACTAAGGGCAACATATGTCATCAGAAGAAAGTATACATGAAAAACATTGAGAGCATATTCCTATAGTCTTAATATTAAAAATGGTTCAGAGATCTGGAGTTATTAACTTACTGCAGGCACAACTTTTATTTAATAAATAGAAATAAACTAAAATGTGCTCTTGCCACATCTGTTCTGTTTCTTAAAACCTTTCATTCATAGCCATGAATATCTGGCTCAGTGGTTAGGAAGACGTGCTGCCTCTACACAGGACTAGAGGTCAGTTCCCAGCACCCCCATGGTGGTTCAAATTTACACATATGCACTTGTATGTATGGGTGTGAATGTGAAGAAGTACATGCCATAGCACATGTGTGGAGGTCAAAGGATAAATTTTGGGTGTGGGTTCTCTCCTTCCATCGTGTGGTTGCAGGCATCAAACTGTAGTTGCTGGGCTTGACGGCAAGTGTCTTTGCCCCCTGCACCATCTTCATCGTCTGTGTACATAGTTCCTTATGGCATGTGGTACCCTGTGCATCCCTTCCCTTCTACACCTAGATCATGGAGCCAGTATTGTCTAAGGGCTGATGATAATGCGTGCTTTCCTGTGTATCCGCTGTGCTTTACCTTTAGGATCATTCCTGTGGATGCTAAGTCAGGAATCAGCATCCTTCTCCCTACTCCCTCTCCCCACCGGCCAGAACACTAAAGAACTGATTTAGCATGCCATGTATTCAGCACAGTCATCTAGACCTGAACTCCAGCTGGCCCAATGAATGAATTAGTTATGCATGTAGGGTGAGAGATCAGGTTTATATATAGCACTCTGAGATAAAAATAAAAAAGAAATCACAGTGCAGGTATTATTAAAATGAAAGGAATATATTAAGGTGTACTGTTCTGGTAAAATAGAAAATTCTACAAAAGGAATGGAATATATTAAGAAACACATACCCGACTAAGAAGCAGTCACTTGCCTTTAGAGAAAGAAGGCTTTCAAGGTTAAAACTCTTTTTTGTTTTTTATTCATTTAAATTTCTCTGTTTAGAGTTATTTTGAGTGCTTATTTTGGATAGCAAGAGTGACTTTGTGTAATTATGTCAAATTAGTGGTTCTACTGTATTAAGCTTACCTATGTTGTATTATGAAATCATAAGTCATCACTATATGATGATGATCAGGTCATAATATATTAAATTGTTCTTTTGACTCAACTGAGCACATGAACAACAATGAGATCCTGCTTTGAAATTCTGGAACCCTGTTTTGCCTCTCAAATGAAGAGCACGCAGTAGAGCCAGAGAAAGCATATATGTGGTAATCTTTTTCAGATCTTAAACTCACATACTTCTCAACATAAGCATCTTAAGAATCTTTCTTATAGAAATTCAAGTGTATGAGACCAGAGCCCTATAATAAGTCAAAAGTGAATACTGTATTTGATAGAAGAATAAAAACAATAATACATTTATTTACAAATTCATTGAATAAAAAGCTCTGTAACTCCTAATAGCTCTATGCCTATAGATCAGTTCATCATCCAACTGTTATCAGAGATGCTTCTTACAGTAGACGGTAATTACACACAGTCCCACAACACAGTGCAGAGTGAGAGACTTTGGGACCACACAGATTGCTAGGACAACAGGTGGTAGATGATTCCAAGGAAACACCACCTTCCAGACACAACAGGACTGATGCAATATGAACTCACAAAGACTGGGCAGCACACTCAAGCCCTGTAAAAGTTCAAGCTACACAAAATTCCACTATAGACAACAGGAAGACAACAGGAAATGGACACAAAGTCCTGCCCACAATCAAAAAGCTATTTGCAATTCATAGCTACTGGGGAAGGGAAAATCAGGCTTTTTTTTTTCTTCTTCAGTTTGGTGTCACTAGGTATATGACCCAGACTCCAGAGCAGGCCCTATGCTTGCTCTGTATTTTATTTTATGTATTTTGCTTACACAAAACAGACTCCATTTGTGTGTGTGTATGTATGCGCATGTGTGTGTATGTATGTGTATTGTGTGTGTATGTGTGTGTTTGCATGTGTATGTGTTATTTGCTTTGAAACATTTTGTCTTTTCTATTTATTTGTTTTTGTTGATTTAAAGGAAGGAAGGAAAGGAAGAGAAAGAACATGATAAAATATAGTGATGAAATATTTTTTAAAGAAAACCATGTGTATTATGTGTATGTTCTCACTTTTACAAAAACAAAAAGTGTTTTCATATGATTGCTTTCACATAAGAACACAATTTCCAACGACACACACTGAACATGCCTCTGGACAAAGAGGAAGGGAAATACTTTTGATTTTTTATTTTGTACATTTATTTATTCATGAATATATTTTCAGTGAGCCGGATTTCTCCTTGAAGCCTCAAAAGAAAAATTAATAGCTATGGGGCTCTTCTGAAAAAAAAAAAAGAAAAATGGGTCAAATATGGAAGCAATGTCTTCCATCATCTAAAAGGAGAACAGAATGCTATAACTATAAAGAAGAGGAGGCTATGAAATTATCTCCAAAGCAGTTCCAGCTGCTGCCAGGCTGCTGTTTCATCAGGAAGCCTCCGTTCATCCCAGAGACTTGGTGGGTTGAGCGATCAGAGGACTCTGTGCCAGAAGCCCAAGGAAGAAGGAGTTGCACAAACAAGTGAAGGGAACCATGCCATATCAGAGAGATCACAACTCAACTGCTGAGAATCCTTGGTGAGGAGTATACATCGAATTGCTCATAAGGGAGAACGGAGATGACTTCCTGAAAACAGAGCTGAGCTGCGAGGCAGTGCCCTGCTACCAGGAAGAGCCAGTATCTTGTCTTGCACATGCTTCTGTGTGGATTGGAAATCTAAGATTGAAATAAGAATAGTCTCTCATGACTCCCAGTGACCTCCCTCCCTCCCTCCCTCCCTCCCTCCCTCCCTCTCTCTCTCCCTCTCTCCTTCCCTCTCTCCCTCCCCCTCTCCCTCCCTCCCTCTCTCTCTTTCCCTCTCTCCCTCCCCCTCTCCCTCCCTTCCTCCCTCCCCCTCTCCCTCTCTCTCCCTCTCCCTCCCTCTCTCTCTCCTCTCTCTCTCTCTCTCTCTCTCTCTCTCTCTCTCTCTCTCTCTCTCTCTCTCTCTCTCTCTCCCAGCATGTAGAAGCATTTCCACCCTCATCATACAAAACGCATCATACAAACGCAACTCACACATCTCAGGAAGTTCCTGACATTGATCACATATGAAGTCTATCCTCAGTTATATAAGCAGAAGTCACATCTGGGGAGAGGAGCAGACCTCCTTGTGAAGCCGGGAGCAGTGCAGAGAACTCCACATTTGCTGTTTTCAGGGATTGTTACACCTGCCTGAGAGGGCTTTTGGATCAGCAACCCCTTACCCGTATTCCTGGAATCTTCCATAATACTCCTTGGTTCATCAAGGTGGACTTCATAGAATTCTTTCCTTGACCACTGTTGCCATGTCTGGAAAGAATAGTCATTTCTTCACACCTCCCCTCGTCCTTCAGTGTGCTCTGCTGAGACTTTCTCTGTGCTTCACCAGTATTTGTCTCTTTCCACATTTTTCTTCCTTCTCACTCTTCAAAAGTCTCGCATTTGCATCTTAGTTTGAAACCTTCCAAGGCCTTCTGTTTATATCTTTCCCCGAACAACCCTTTCCTATGTGTGATTTCATTTTAAAGGCTTTTTTTTTAAAGAACCCGAGGAGGTACCCAGCATATCAACATTAGTTATATGCAGATAAAAATAGGAGTTAGAGGAGAACTCACAATATTATGACCTCTGTAGCAAAGAAAAGGCAAGTCCTGAGTTAATAATCTGAAATATAAGGAACTAGAAAAACAGTAAACTAAGCTAAGGGAAGCTAAGCACACTAAACAGAGAGAGATAGTTTTAAAAATTAATTTAAAATTGGAAATTAAAATTGTAAAAATGAAAGTCAATGAAACTAAAAAGCTTTAAAAGGGTAGGGAAATAAGATAAATTTCCAATTAAGCCAGTTTAAAGTAAAACAGACACAAATGCAATGGTAGTACTGAAAATAAAAAGGAAATAACACAGCAACCATATGAACAGCTAAAGATAACAAGGAATTACTTTGGTCAAATTCACCACTTAAATCAAAACATTAAAAGTAATAGCAAAAAATGGTGAAATATAAGCACTACGGCCCAGGTAAGTTCACTCACAAGAAAATATTTACACTATAATTGTATATGCATTAAAGAAATTAATTACATTGCTAAGTTACAATTATCCTACCAATAAACATATGCTCAAGATGGCCTTTCTTGTAAATTTTAACAAATGTTTAGGAAAATAGTGCAAATTAACACAAGCCTGAGAAATTAGGGCTATTTATGATGAAATTCACAAGGCTGATGTTAGCCTGATACAAAAAGCAGACCCAAGCATTTAAAGAATAAATACTCCAAAGCCGTGTCCTTCATGGGATCAGGTGGAAACCTTAGCTGAATGTAGACAACTGGACCCATCACTGGGAAGGGACAGAAATGGCGTTTAGTCAAGGACTATTTTATCTTATTTATTTATTTATTATTAATTTTACGTCCCATCACAGCCTCCCTTCCAGTCCCACCCTCACACCATCCCTTTGCCCATTCTCCACTCTTTCCTCAGAGAACAAGAGGCTTCCCCATGGGTACCAACCCACTCTGGTTCATCAAGTTACAGCAGGACTAAGTGCATACTCTCCTACTCAGGCCAGACACAACAGTCTCACTAGGGGAAAGGGGAAAAGGGCCCAGAGGCAGACAACAGAATCAGAGACAGTCCCCAACTCCCACTCTGCTTGTTAGGGGACCCACATGAAGACCCAGCTGCATATCTGCTATAGGTAGGTCCAGCCAAAACATGCTGTTTGTTCTCTGTGAGACCCTACGGCCCAGGTTCGTTGACTCTATAGGTCTTCTGGTCTTGCTAAAGATAGCAAGGAATTACTTTGGTGACATTCACCACTTAAATCAAAACATTAAAAATAATAGCAAAAAATGGTGAAATATAAGAACTCTCTCAATTATTTACCCAACTCTTCTACAAGACTCTCCAAGCTCTGCCTGATGTTTATCTGCATCTATTTCTAAATAATGAATAAAGAAAAATGTTGTACACTTACACAATGAAATATTACTCGGCTATTAAAACACAGACATCATAAAATTTGACAGCAAATGGGTGGAACTTGAAGATATCACCCTGAGTGAGGTAGCCCAGATCTAGAAAAACACACAACTGGTATGTATTCTCTTGTAAGTGGATATTAGCTATAAAGTACAGGAAAACCACGCTGTGATCCACAGACCCAAAGAAGCTAAGTAACAAAGAGGTCCCAAGGGAGGATGCTTGAATCTCACTTAGAAGGGGAAATAAAATAGCCATTGGAGGTGGATGGAGGAAGGGAACAGGGTGGGAGAGGGGGTGGAAGGGAGCAGGAGTTGGGGATCATACACGGGGTTGGGAGTGGGTTGGGAGGGGAGAGGACTGGGAGAGAGAATGGAAATTGGTGGGGAGCATCTCTGGGATGAGCTGGAGACCTGGGACAGGGGAGGCTCCCAGTAGTCTGTGGGGGTGACCTGAGTTGAGACTCATAGCAGCTGGGGATATGAAGTGGCCTAAAGTGGCTACCTACTGTAGCCAAGTAGGACATCCAGTGGGGGAGGGGCACACCAACTGACCCATAATCAATCCCAAATTTGCTTTGCCTACAATATGTGCAGGGATAAAGATGGAGTACTGATTGAAGGAATAGTCAACAAATGACTGAGTCAACCTGAAAGCCATTCCGTTGGAAAGATCCAAACCCTGACACTATTAATATAGGTATTCTGTTATGCTTGCAGACAGAAGCCTACTTGATTTTTGTAATATTCAGAATTCAATCAGTAAAATTCAACCTATCAACTCTGATTATAGTAATAGATAGGAGAAAACTATTGATAGAATTCAACATGGATTCCTAAGATAAATTATTTAGAACAGAAGAACAGAACATTACTGAACACTGTTTATATTCATTTTACATGTACAGGCACCCTCAGAGGTCAGAATAGGCCATCATATACCCTGGGGTTGGAGATATAGGCAGGGCAGTTGTGAACCTCCCAACATAGGTGCCAGGAAACAAATTCTGGTTACGTGTGCTGAGTGATCTCTCTAGTCTCTCTGACACTATTCCTAATACTGGAAGCCTGAATAAAATCTTCAGTCAGGAGCATTGTGTTACTGCTTGATCTTACTACTACTGTTTAGTTCTATGGTGGAGATGCAAGCCACTGTATTAAAGCAAGAAAAATATGCAAAATAATGTGTCAAGGAAACATTAATGCTCTCCTTAATGATCTTTATGATTTTGTAGTTTGAAAATCTAATAATAATTTGGGGTGGGTGAAAGGAAGAGAACGTGATGTTTTCCCACCTTTATCTAGTTTGCTGTCTGCAAGTAGGAGGAATGATGGCTTCTGTGGAAACAAACTGTAACACTGAGAGAATTAATTTTTAGAGTAACTCGTACAGATATTAGACCCATTTTCTTTTCAAAGCATCAAGTGGATACAAAGTACATTATCAAGACAAGTCAAAGAAATATAACATGTGCTTGAATTCTGAAAAGTAGGATGGTTGTTTAATCATGGGGGAAGATTATATATGAAACTATGTAATGGATGAATATGATGTCTTCTCCTCTCAGGATTGTCCATGTAAGCCTTTTCTTCTTCTTCTTCTTCTTCTCCTTCTTCTCCTTCTCCTTCTTCTCCTTCTTCTCCTTCTTCTCCTTCTTCTCCTTCTTCTTCTTCTTCTTCTTCTTCTTCTTCTTCTTCTTCTTCTTCTTCTTCTTCTTCTTCTTCTTCTTCTTCTTCTTCTTCTTCTTCTTCTTCTTCTTCTTCTTCTTCTTTTGGTTTTGTTTTTTTCAAGACAGGGTTTCTCTGTATAGCCCTGGATGCCTGTCCTGGAACTCACTCTGTAGACTAGGCTTGCCTCGAACTCAGAAATCTGATGCTTCTGCCTCCCAAGTGCTGGGATAAAAGGCATGCGCCACCATTGCCTGGCTTTCATGTAAGTCTTAAACTGAATAGGTAACTAAGCAATTTTAAATCAGCAAATAAATTGCTGATTGTTTTGGATTCTATTTTAGCAGGAAGAAGAAAATGCTATTAACATAAGCATGACTTTTTGGTTCATAATTCTGCGTATAAGCACAAATTGTGCAAAATTACTGCAAAAATACCGTGTAAATGCAGATAACGATCAGGTAACCATGGGATCATTTGTAGCTTTTCGCTTTAGAATCTCAGATTGTCATTATAATAATTGTGGATTATGAGTTCTGTTCTAAAATTTATAAGGGAGATAATTTGGTTGTTGTGGTACAAAACTACATATTTTAGAATCAAGTGTTTTCTATTGGGGAGTTTATTAGAAACAGTTCAAAAATGTTGCCTTACTACATACTATCACAGTTTTGAGTCATGTAGCACTGTAAACAGTATAAAGGAAAATTCTCCTGAGACTTACCTCATCAGTAGTCAATCGCTTATAATATTTTTATAGAATTATATCTTCAGAGGTTGCTTGTCTATTTTTTAGAGGATGAAAGAGCTAAATTGATATAGTACTTATGATTTTTTTGTGAACAGTGATAAGAAAGTCTCTTTCAACATTTTTAGTCTTTAAAGCCACTGTCTCAGTTCCTCTTTACTCATCCAAAATCCTCCAGCACTGTAGATAAAATTTTAGAGTACAGTTAACCTGAGATTTAGCATATAGCGGCTGTAGTTTTTGTCCCTGACATTAGCTTTGTACCCATAAGGATTCTGCTTGGAGAGGGAGCTTAGTTATCTTATCAGGAAAATGTAAAAAAGGTAATTAATCTCTATCTCAAGTACTGAGTGTTAAATTAACTTATTTTCTCCAAATTTATCATTCAGTGGCTGATTTTATTGATTAATCTGGGCCAACTTTAGCCCAAAATCTTTATCTTAATAACTTCCTAAATAAGTGGGAGGTAACAGTAGTGAAAAGATTGTAGTCATTTAACTACACAGATCTGCATTTAAATCTATGTTTCACCACTTTTGAAATAGCGGACATACTGGTCAGTCCGTTCTTGTGGAATTTGGCCAGCACAGTTGGTGCAGAGAGTGTATCACCTGTACTGTTTAGTGTGGGTAAGGCCATCAGGTTCATAATTCTTTTTCTTCCTTGTTCTAGAGTATTTCAGAGCTGGGAACAGGGCGATGACGTTTATTATTTCATATCATTGAGCTTGATGCAGAGTAGAGGAAGCATCTGTAGAATTTCTACCTCAGCATTTTGTTGTCTGAGTAACCTTGGGTGAAATTTCTGACATAATTTTTTCATCTGTAAAAGTAAGTGATAACATCTTCGACATATGTAAATGTAGGTAATTAACTCTTCTTGAAAGAACAAATATATACATCAACAGACATAGGTAAACAGGAAAAATAGGTAAAGATAGATATATAAAATTTATCTATCTTCTATCTATCTATCATCTCTCTCTCTCTATCCATCTATAATCTATCTATCTAATAATCAACCACTCTATCATCTATGTATCTATAATGCCTTCCTCTCTCTTTGTAACATCTGTGTCGTATTTGTATGTATATTATTTATCTACTGTATATCAATATGTAGCTTAGAGTATCTATATGTGCATTTATTTATATCTCCTTATTTCTAAGCCACCTAATTTCTGGTGCATAGTAAATAGTTCATATATATATAATATATATAAGTAATTTAAATTACCTTGCTGAGTATTAATGGCATGTGTTTTCTACTCTTGCTCACTAAGCTTCTCTAGTGAATTGATTCTTTATATATATATTCTTTCCTAACTATTCTTTATCTCCCTAATATGTCACAAGGCTCATTATTCTTGTCATTCTCAAGACAAAGCTCATCTCATCAATGCAATCAGCTCAACTTTAAGTCACTTTAGCTTTCTCTCCTATCCTAGGTCAGGCTCAGAAGTCGGCAGTTGTGGAAGAAAGCATATTCTACTCCCACAAAGCCTTTATGACATTTTTTCTGTTTTGTTTCTCAAAGTTGTTCCTCACCTGCTATTTAGAATTTCCACTTATTACGCTTGGGGCTGCAGACAAAGGTGTTGGAGGGACAGTGGCTTTGCTTGGCTGTTTCCTGGAGACATGCACTGCCACTGAACCTTCCTGTCATTGATGCCTTTCATTTTCTATTTTTAGCTCTCCTTCTGTAGCAGTTCTTGAACTAAGAAGTGTACCTTCTATGACAGACTGACACCTTTGAACATTTATCTTTCGTCTCTTGGCCTGACTCGGATCCATTAGAATGACTTTGCTTTGCAGAAAAGTCACCCTTTGGGAGAAAAATCCATTTAAAAAATAGTTCAAGGCCAGTTCCCAAAGATTTACTCAATCCAAGACAAGATTCATGCTCCTTGCCTTGAGGTTGCACTATGTTAAATTCCTCATGCTGTTGCTCCCGTTTTTCTCTTGTTGGTTAAGATCCCATGGGATATCTTCAGACATAGACTAAAGCTCCCCACTGTTAGTCAGTGTCTTTGCTCTGCTGAAGGGTGGAGGTGTTGAAGGTGAAAGACACACATAACTGCTAGAGTTTGCATATTAAAGTTCCCTAAGGATCATGCCTTGAAAGTTTGGTCCCCAGCATGAAGCATCGCTGAGAATAAGTGTACACCCTGAGAAGGATAGCCTGCCTTTCACAGGCAGCTTGCTCTAGCCTACCATGACATACTCTCCTGTTACCACGTCAAGCAATAAACAGGGCCAAGCAACTAGAAATTGAGGCAACATGAGTCCAAATGAACTCTCACAGATCTGAGTAGACCATCTCAGGCATCTATTTCAGAAACAAAAAAGCTGGCTAGCAAGTGGTCTCCCACCAACCTTTCTCAAATTCAACATTTTCTTGTGTGCCTTATGATTTCTCAGGGTCTGGTTACTTTTGTTTGCAGAAAAATGGAAACCTTAGTATTTTAAGAACCCTCTTCAGAGGCATTCTCTCTCTCTCTTTTTTAAACATTTATTATTTATATGAGTCCACTGTCTTTAGTCAGATCTCATTACAGATGGTTGCTGGGAGTTGAACTCAGGACCTTCAGAAGAGCAGACAGTGCTCTTAACCTCTGAGCCATCTCTCCAGCCCCAGAGGCATTTTCTTGAGGATGGTGAGAAATATGGTTTATATATCTAGTGAGACTCTGGTGCAGAAAGCTAATTTATATGTTTTGAATAGCTGTCAATTGGGAATAGCTTCTGAGTTAAGGATAGAGGCTTGTGTCCAGTTCCCCTCTCAGCACGAGGACCCTTTCTGGTTTTGATCCTATGCATGCAGCCACAGTCTCTGTGAGCTCATATGTGTGTCAATCATGTTGTGTGTAGAAGACCTTGTGTCCTTGGTAGCATCATCCCCTGTGGCTTTCACATTCTTTGCTTCCTTTCCAGAAGAATTACCTAAACCCTGGGGCAGGGTTGATGAAGATACCCCATCACTTAAGAATAAGTGATCCAAGGTCTCTGACTCTCTACACATTATCCAGTTGTGGATCTCTGTAGTAGACAGTCAATGCAAAACAAACTCAATGGTATTCTTGGAGTTTTATTACTTTAAATCATAAAGGGTTTTTTGGTGGGCAGTTTTAAACATTACAGATCTTAACCTATATATTGTAGTTAATGATTTTATGCTTTATGGGATTTCTGTGTGTGCAAATGTGTGTGTCTCTGTCTCTGTATCTGTATGTGCTTCTGGTGTGTTTTCTTGACTTCTGTTTTTAAATTGTTTTGTCCTATTCTGATTTGTTGGATTTTAGTTTCCTGTTTGTTTTCTGTTGTGTGAATGGAAAAAAAGGTATGTGTTTGCATGGCTGACGAGGTTGGGAGGACCTAAAAGGAGCTGGGTGTGGTAGGGAAGCCATAATCAGAATATGATTAAAAAGAACTACTTCCATTTACAGAAAAGGAGAGGGGAAAAAAAACAACTTTGAAAGATAAAAAATCGCTTCCAGTTTCCATCTGCACCTGGAGCTGACCCTGTGCCACAGCTCTCCATACCAAAATCTCTCTGGGAGAGAGCAGGTCTCCCAGGTGTGCTGATACACCTGAGAACATAAGTGAGACCACAACTTTTGCTCAAATTCCTGGCCCATGAGGGACCCACCCAGAGCCATCAGGACGCAGGAATCAAGGAACAGCCAAGAACAAGATCCTTCCGGTTTCTGTCTGGGCTCCAGAGCTGACCCTCTGCCATAGTACTCCATACCCAAATTCCTCCGAGAAAGAACTGGTCTCCCAGGAGTGCTGATTGACAGGCTTACTTGAAGGACAGTAAGAAACGTGAAGACAAGCTAACACCAGAGATAACCAGATGGCTGGAGGCAAGTCAAGAACATAAGCAACAAAGACCAAGGCTACTTGGCATCATAAGAACTCAGTTCTCCCACCACAGAAAACACAAGATACCCCAACATACTGAAAAAGCAAGATTCACATTTAAAATCACATCTCATGATAATGATAGAGGACTTTAAGAAGGTCATAAATAATTCCCTTAAAGAAATACAAGAGAGATTTTCTCTCCAGTGACTGTGCAAAGCAGATCTAGCCAGGAGCACGGTGAGCACAGGAGTGTCAGAGCAGCTGGGACAGGGTCTTTCTGGACTCCATCTGCACCGAGGATCTGGGCTGTTCCACAGCCCTCTGTGTCAGGGGAGAACTTGTCTCCAAGGGGTGTTGAGACAGGCTTGAAGGCCCACAGAAGGGACAAGCTCCAGCCAGAGACAAGAAGACCAACTAACACCAGAGATAACCAGATGATGAAAGGCAAACACAAGAAAATTGCTAACAGAAGTCAAGGTGACACGGCACCATCTGAACCCAGTTCTCCCACAACAGCAAGTCCTGGATACCCCAACACACCGGAGAAGCAAGATCTGGATTTAAAAATCACAGCTCATGATGCTGATAGAGGACTTAAAAGAAGGACATAAATAACTCCCTTAAAGAAATACAGGAGAACACAGTCAGGTAAGCGGGTAGAAGGCCTTAAAGAGGAAACACAAAAGTCCCTTAAAAAATTGCAGGAAAACACAACCAAACAGGCAAAGGAATTGAATAAAACCATCCACGATCTCAAAATGGAAGTAGAAACAATAAAGAAATATCTGGCCACTTTGCTGAAGTTGTTTATCAGCTATAGGAGTTCTTTGGTGGAAACTTTGGGGTCACTTAAGTATACTATCATATCATTCGCAAATAGTGATATTTTTACTTTTTTCTTTTCAATTTGTATCCCTTTGATGGTCTTTTATTGACTAATTGCTCTAATTAGAACTTCAAGTTCTATATTGAATAGCTATATAGAGAGAGGGCAGGCTTGTCTAGTCTCTCTAAAGGCTAGTTATGTTAGTGGGATTGCTTCAAGGTTCTCACCATTTAGTTTGATGTTGGCTACTGGTTTGCTGTATATTGCTTTTCCTGTTTAGTATGGGCCTTGAATTCCTGATCTTTCTAAGACTTTTAACAGGAAGGGATGTAGAATTGTGTCAAATACATTTTCAGCATCTAATGAAATAATCATGAGGTATTCTTCTTTGAATTTGTTTATGAAGTTGGCTTTATTGATGAATTTCTATATTTTGAACCATCCCTGCATCCCTGGGATGAAACTCACTTGATTGTGATGAATGATAGTTTTGATGTGTTCTTGGGTTAGGTTTGTGAGAATTTTGTTGAGTATTTTTATATCAAAAATGCAAATTGATTCATTCTTATCTCTCTGTACAAAGCTCAAATCTAAGTAGATCAAGGTCCTCCACCTTTTTTAAATTTTATTTGATATATTTTTTATTTACATTTCAAATGATTTTCCCTTTTCTAGTCCCCCACTCCACGAAAGTCACATAAGCCCCCTTCCCTCCCTCTGTTCTCCCACCCTTCCCTTCCAACTTCCCTGTTCTGGTTTTGTCTTATATTGCTACACTGAATCTTTCCCGAACCAGGGGCCACTCCTCCGTTCTTCTTGTACCTCATTTGATGTGTGGATTATGTTTTGGGTATTCCAGTTTTCCAGGCTAATAACCACTTATTAGTGAGTCATACCATGATTGATCTTTTGTGACTGGGTTACCTCACTTAGTATGATGTTCTCCAGCTCCATCCATTTGCCTAAGAATTGCATGAATTCATTGTTTCTAATGGATGAATAGTACTCCATTGTGTATTTATACCACATTTTTTGCATCCATTCTTCTGTTGAGGGATACCTGGGTTCTTTCCAGCTTCTGGCTATTATAAATAGGGCTGCTATGAACATACTGGAGCATATATCCTTATTACATGCTGGGGAATCCTCTGGGTATAGGCCCAGGAGTGGTATAGCAGGATCTTTCAGAAGTGACATGCCCAGTTTTCTGAGGAACCGCCAGACTGATTTCCAGAGTGGTTGTACTAATTTGCAACCCCACCAGCAGTGGAGGAGTGTTCCTCTTTCTCCACATCCTATCCAACACCTGCTGTCTCCTGAGTTTTTAATCTTAGCCATTCTGACTGGTGTAAGGTGAAATCTCAGGGTTGTTTTGATTTGCATTTCCCTGATGACTAGTGAAGTTGAGCATTTTTTAAGATGTTTCTCTGCCATCTGAAGTTCTTCAGGTGAGAAGTCTTTGTTTAACTCTGTATCCCATTTTTAATAGGGTTATTTGGTTTTCTGGGGTCTAACTTCTTGAGTTTTTTGTATATATTGGATATTAGCCCTCTATCTGATGTAGGGTTGGTGAAGATCTTTTCCCAATTTGTTGGTTGCCGATTTGTCCTTTTGATGGTGTCCTTTGCCTTACGAAACTTTGTAATTTTATGAGGTCCCATTTGTCAATTCTTGATCTTAGAGCATAAGCTATTGGTGTTCTGTTCAGGAACTTTCCCCCTGTACCGATGTCCTCAAGGGTCTTCCCCAGTTTCTTTTAGCTTCAGAGTGTCTGGCTTTATGTGGAGGTCCTTGACCCATTTGGAGTTGAGCTTAGTACAAGGAGACAAGGATGGATCAATTCGCATTCTTCTGCATGCTGACCTCCAGTTGAACCAGCACCATTTGTTGAAAAAGCTATCTTTTTTCCATTGGATGTTTTCAGCCCCTTTGTCGAGGATCAAGTGGCCATAGGTGTGTGGGTTCATTTCTGGATCTTCAATGCTGTTCCATTGATCCGCTTGCCTGTCACTGTACCAATACCATGCAGTTTTTAACACTATTGCTCGGTAATATTGCTTGAGGTCAGGGATACTGATTCCCCCAGAATTTCTTTTGTTGTTGAGAATAGTTTTAGCTATCCTGGGTTTTTTGTTATTCCAGATGAATTTGAGAACTGCTCTTTCTAACTCTATGAAAAATTGAGTTGGGAATTTGATGGGTATTGCGTTGAATCTGTATATTGCTTTTGGCAAAATGGCCATTTTAACTATATTAATCCTACCGATCCATGAGCATGGGAGGTTTTTCCATTTTTTGAGGTCTTCCTCTATTTCCTTCTTCAAAGTCTTGAAGTTCTTGTCATACAGATCCTTCACATGTTTGGTAAGAGTCACCCAAAGGTACTTTATACTGTTTGTGGCTATTGTGAAGGGTGTTATTTCCCTAATTTCTTTCTCAGTCTGCTTATCCTTTGAGTATAGGAAGGCTACTGATTTGCTTGAGTTGATTCTATAACCTGCCACTTTGCTGAAGTTGTTTATCAGCTGTAGGAGTTCTCTAGTGGAGTTTTTTGGGTCACTTAGACTATCGTATCATCTGCAGATAATGATAGTTTGACTTCTTCCTTTCCAATTTGTATCCCTTTGACCTCCTTATGTTGTCTAATTGCCCGAGCTAGTACCCCAAGTACAATATTGAAAAGATAAGGAGAAAGTGGGCAGCCCTGTCTAGTCCCTGATTTTAGTGGGATTGCTTCAAATTTCTCTCCGTTTAGTTTGATGCTGGCTACCGGTTTGCTGTTTATTACTTTTACTATGTTTAGGTATGGGCCTTGAATTCCTGTTCTTTCCAAGACTTTAAGCATGAAAGGATGCTGAATTTTGTCAAATGCTTTTTCAGCATCCAATGAAATGACCATGTGGTTTTTTCTTTGAGTTTGTCTATGTAGTAGACTGCATTGATGGATTTCCGTATATTGAACCAACCCTGCATCCCTGGAATAAAGCCTATTTGATCATGGTGGATGATCGTTTTTATGTGTTCTTGGATTCGGTTGGCAAGAATTTTATTGAGTATTTTTGCATCAATGTTCATAAGGGAAATTGGTCTGAAGTTCTCTTTCTTTGTTGGATCTTTGTGTGGTTTTGGTGTCAGCGTAATTGTGTCTTCATAGAAGGAATTGGGTAGTGTTCCTTCTGTTTCAATTTTGTGGAATAGTTTGAAGAGTATTGGTGTTAGGTCTTCTATGAAGGTCTGATAGAATTCTGCACTGAAACCATCTGGTCCTGTGCTTTTCTTGGTTGGAAGGCTTTCTATAACCCCTTCTATTTCTTTAGGGGTTATGGGACTGTTTAGATGATCTATTTGGTCCTGATTTAATTTTGGTATTTGGTATCTGTCTAGGAAATTGTCCATTTCCTCCAGATTCTCCAGTTGTGTTGAGTATAGGCTTTTGTAGTAAGATCTGATGATTTTTTGAATTTCCTCAGTTTCTGTTGTTATATCCCCTTTTCATTTCTAATTTTGTTAATTTGGATACTTTCTCTCTGCCCTTTGGTCAGTCTGGCTAAGGGTTTATCTATCTTGTTGATTTTCTCAAAGAACCAGCTACTGGATTCGTTGATTCTTTGTATGGTTCTCTTTGTTTCCACTTGACTGATTTCAGCCCTGAGTTTGATGATTTCCTATCTTCTACTCCTCCTGGGTGAATTGGCTTCTTTTTGTTCCAGGGCTTTCAGGTGTGTCATTAAGCTGCTAATATATGCACTCTCCATTTTCTTTTTGGAGGCACTCGGGGCTATGAGTTTTCCTCTTAGCACTGCTTTCATTGTGTCCCAAAGATTTGGGTATGTTGTGCCTTCATTTTCATTAAGTTCTAAAATGTCTCTGATTTCTTTATTTATTTATTCTTTGGCCAAGGTGTCATGAGTAGTTTATTGTTCAGCCTCCATGTGTATGTGGGCTTTTTGTCACTTTTGTTGCCATTGAGGACCACTCTTACTCCATAGTGATCTGATAGGAGGCATGGGATTAGGCATTCGATCTTTTTATATTTTTTGAGTACTGTCTTGTGACCAATTATATGCTCAATTTTAGAGAAGGTACCATGAGGTGCTGAGAAAAAGGTATATTCTGTTGTTTTAGGGTGAAATGTTCTATAAATATCAGAAGAAGCTGCCCCACCTGCGTATCCATCCCATATACAGCCACCAAATCTGGACTATATTGTGGATACTGGAAATGCTTGCTGATAGAAGCCTAATAATATGGCTGTCTCCTGAGAAGCTCTCCCAGAGCCTGACAAATACAGAGGCAGATACTCACATCCAACCATTGGACTGAGCATGGGGTCCCTAATGTAGGAGTTGGAGATGGGACTGATCAAGCTGAGGTGGTTTGCAGCCCAATGGATGGAGCAACATTGTCAATAGGCCAGACCCCCTCGAGCTCCCAGATTCTGGACCACCAACCAAAGAATACACATGGAGGGACCCATGGCTCTGGCTGCATATGCAGCAGTGGATGGCCTTGTTGGACATCAGTGGGAGGAGAGGCCCTTGTGCCCAAGGGTATTCAATGCCCCAGTGTAGGAGAATTCTAGGGCTGGAAGGCAGAAGTGGGTATGGGAGCACCCTCATAGAGGTAAGGGAAGGGGGGAAGGAATAGGGAGTTCCAAAGGAGAGACCCGGAAAGGGGAAAATATTTGAAATGTAAAGAAAGAACATATCCAATAAAAAAGTATTAAACTTCAGGAAAAAAAAAAAGAAAAATTTTAAATTCATTTGGCATAACAAAAACCCAGGATAGTGAAAACTATTCTCAACAATAAAAGAACATCTGAGCGAATCACCATTCCTGACTTCAAGCTCTATTACAGAGAAATAGTGATAACAACTGCATGGTATTGGTACAGTGACAAGCAGGTAGATCAATGAAATAGAATTGAAGGCCCAGAAATGAACCCACACATCTACAGTTAGTTGATCTTTGACAAAGGAACTGCTCATTCAGTGGAAAAAAGACATATTTTTCAACAAACTGTCCTGGTTCACCTGGCAGTCAACATGCAGAAAAATGCAAATTGAACCATTCTTATCTCCCTGTACAAAGCTCAATTCTAAATGGATCAAGGACTTTCACATAAAACCAGATACACTGAATTTAATAGAACAGAAAGTGGGGGAAGAGCCTCAAACACATGAGCACAGAGGAAAATTTCCTGAACAGAACATCAATGGCTTATGTTCTAAGATCAAGTATCAACAAATAGGACCTTATAGTATTGCAAACCTTCTGTAAAGCAAAGGACACTGTCAGTAGGACAAAGTGGCAAACAACAGATTAGGAAAAGGTCTTTACCAATCCTATATCCAATAGAGGACTAATATCCAATATATACAAAGAACTCAAGAAGTTAGACTCCAGAGAACCAAATAACCCTATTAAAAATGGGCAACAGAGTTAAATAGATTCTCAACCTCGACTGAGAAAACTGGAATAGCGGAGAAGAACCTAAAGAAATGTTCAACATCCTTAGTCATCATGGAAATGCAAATCAAAACAATCCTGAGATTCCACCTCATACCAGTCAGAATGGATCAGATCAAAAACTCAGTGGTCAGCAAATGCTGGAGAGGATGTGGAGAAAGAGGAACACTCCTCCATTTTTTGGTGGGTTTGCAAGCTGGTACAACCACTCTGTAAATCAGTATGGTGGTTCCTCAGAAACTTGGACATAGTACTACCTGAGGACCCAGCTATACCACTCTTGGGCATACACCCAGAAGATGCTCCAATGTGTAATAAGGACATGCACTTCACTATGTTCATAGCAACCATATTTATAATAGCCAGAAGCTGGAAACCACCCAGATGTCCCTCAACAGAGGAATGGACACAGAAATGTGGTACATTTACACAATGAAGTTCTACTCAGCTATTAAAAACAATGAATTCATGAAATTCACAGGGAAGATGACAGAACTAGAAAATATCATCCTGAGTGAAGTAACTTAGTCACAAAAGATCACACATGGTATGTACTCACTGATAAGAGGGTATTTGGCAAAGACTGCAGAATACCCACGATACAACTCATGGGCCACATGAAGCTCAAGAAGAAGGAAGACTAAAGAGTGGAGGCTTCTGTCCTACTTAGAAGGGGGAACAAAATAATCAAGGGAAGTAGAGGGTGGGAGGGACTTGGGAGGAAGAGAAGAGGGGGAGGGCAAAAAGAAGAGAAGAATCAGGTATGGGAGGAAATGAAGGAGATATACAGAGGTCAGGAAATTGAACAAATGTGTAGCAATGGGGGATGGGGTACTGGGAGTAGTAACCAGAAAGTCTCAGATGCCAGGTAAGCAAGCACCTCCCAGGACCCCTGAGATGCTTTGCCAGCTCCTGACCAATACAGATGCAGAGGCTTGCATCTAACCCTAGGACTGAGCACAGGGACCCAAATGGAAGAGTTAGGGGAAGGACTGAATGAGCTGAAAGGGCCTCATCTGGCATCAATGGGAGGGGAGGCCCTCAGTCCTCTGAAGGCTTGATGCCCCAGTGTTGAGGAATGCTGGGGCAGTGAGGCAGGAGAGGGTAGGTGGGTGATGGAGCACCCTCATAGAAGCGGGGCAAGGGAGAATGGGATAGGGGGCTTGCAGGGGGGGATAGGGAAAGGGGATGACATTTAAAATGTAAATAAAAAGATAAAATGTCAAAGTCAGAAGGAAATAATTTATGAAGGTAGAGGTTGTTAAATCCAGCTTTATGACTGAGAAACAGGCTTTACAGGAAGTCTTTCACTTTAAGATCTCACTTATATTGTTTTTAGCCTGCTATGTCTCAGTCTAAGTTACAGAAATCTTGTTTAAACATCTGTTGAAGATATTGAATATTAGAACTAAAATTAAAGTTGGTTATCACATGTTCTGATGTAGCACAATGTTAACATCCAGAATAGAGGAAAAGTTCTAACTTGTACTTTGAAAATTCACAAATTTTGTCATTGAATATACGTGGAAGTGTTGTGTTTCCTTATATTAACTAGCATACTGGCATCTATGAGGGACAATGGTTATTAGAGCAGTTACTATTAATATTCAGCATTTTTAAAAGCATCTCACATAGAAAGTTTAATTAGAAGAGATGGGTGTATTGTGACTGTATTAATTGGTTTCTCTGCTGCTGTACTAAAACACTGTACAATCCAATAAAGGATTTATAGTCCATTACTGAGGGAAGTTGAGGTAGGGACTCAAGCAAGAACCTGTACCAAGAACTGAAGCAGAGACCACCGAGGAAGGATGCTTACTAGCTTACTCAGCTGATGCCGGGACCCCCTGCCCAGGGGTGGCACTGCTCCTGATGGCTGGGCCTTGCCACATCAATAATTAATCAATGAAATGTTCCACATCATGCCAACAGGCCAGTCTCTAGAGATAGCTCCCCAGTTGAAGTGTCTTCTTCCCAGGTGACTTGATTTTGTGTGACATTGACTAAAATGTACCTACAATGACTTAGTTTAATTAATGGAGGGTCTCGTTCTATGACACATTGGGGTATTATATAGAATTACTTATGAACTCTCTCTATAAAAATCATACAACAGTCTTTGCTTCTTTGATTACCCAGGCAGTAAGGTTATATCACAAACTCCTCCTCCCACTTCTATTATAGATGCAGTCATAGAAGTTTATTTCCCTCATGTATTTAATTTTTCCTTCAATTTATTTACTTATTCATTTTACATCCTAATTGCACTCCCTTCTCTCCTCTCCTTCTAGTCCTTCCTTCCCTCCTTCCCTCCCACCCTCACACTATTCTCCTTTTTGCTTCTTTTCTGAAAAGGGAAGTCCCCCACATGGATACCACCCCATCATGGCACATCAAGTACCACATTTGCTTGTAGAAAATCTATTTCTCAAAAGATGACTTCCTCTGGGAAACTGGCTATGCCATCAACCAAACAACAGGTGGAAAGCTGGCAAGCAAACCAGCAAAACCTAACACCAAAAACGGGGGGCATCATGTCCTCTTGTTCTTCCTTGACCATGCTTAGAACATCCAGCAGGCTCAACCGTTGATTGACCTAAGAGACAGCAGTGTTTCTGTTTATCCCTCTAATTGTGGCACCAATAATTTAGCCAAAGATAACGGGAGTAAACCTGGTCAAAAGATCGCCAGAGGCAGCAGAAATCTTAATGAAGTTGAAAAATCTAAAAACTTGTATTTCAGGATGGCTATAAAGTAGAATGCAAGAGAAGGTGTTACCTATGGCAGGGACTGAAACTAAGGAGTTGAAGTTTCTCTTCTCTGTACATCCCCTTAAGAAATGTCATAGATAGTTTGTCTCTCCCTCCCAAATTTTTCTTTCTACCCATGAAACAGTCTAGTTTAGAAGTTACTCTTCAGTGTCACTTGCATTTGGTGCTGAAAACCTGAAGGGTCACTAGACCTTCCACAACCCCCCCCCAAGCCCAGCCCACCCCCCCCCCCAAGGCCCAGTCTATCCTGATTGTATCAAACTGCTGATTTTTTACTTCCTATATACAGATCACTTGCTTCTTCTCCCATCATATTCAACTCCAAATTTTAGAGTCAGGCTCTTCAGCCACCTATCTATCTACCTGATTTAACTCTCTGTCTCATTGCCTTGGTAAATGTCTTTCTTGGGTCTGACTTCTGTCTCTTGGCTTCTCGAGTCCTCCACAAAATCACCCTGGTGTGACAATCAGTTTCCCTACACCCACATTCCTACTCTGATCCTAAGCTTCCCCCACAAATCTATTGGTTCATTTAGGGACACCCTGGGCTGAAAATCTTGCCTCCCACACTTAACCTCCTTAGGTCTTTCACCCCGCCCCCCTTGTTCTGCTCCTGGCTCCCTCCCCATCTGTTTTTTTTTTCAGCCCCCTGCTGGAGCCTGCTCTGTCTCTAACCATGACTAACCACTAATCTCCCCCATCCCATCTTGAACTGCCTGCTCTTTCTCTGTTCCTCTTGGCTCACTGGAGCCTGCTGTCTTTGTCTCTGCCAGATCCTAGAGCCTACTCTAAGTTGTACAGGTACATTAGGCAGTTTCTCTGTACCTTCCTGGACCTCTATGATGTTGGAGTCCACCCTCTGGCAGAGTTCCTGCTTGCAACCCCCTTCCCTAAATGCCTCCCTGTTCTTTGCTGCGCTTCTGAAGGATGTCTTCTTTCCCAGCTGGTCTGTGTCTCAGATCACTCCTATCTCTGACAATGACCATCTTTAGACTCAATGGCTCCTTGCTTGTCTTCTCTAATCTCTTCTCCTAGGACACAGAGATTTCATTAAATCTTTGCTGTCTTACTACAAAATATTTGGCCCAAGTACAAACAAGGTAATCAGTCTAACTGGTCAGAAAATGGCACATTTGGTTTCTAAATTCTCAAAGATTATAACAACTTCTGGGACCACACAAGCAAATACCCAAATCTCTCATCTCTGAGATCTGTCTGCTCTCTCTACTCTACAGAAACTATCTTGGGGTTTCATGCTCGTGTCTTCTCTTTGAGCCTTCTTTGCTTTCTGTCCACTCTAGTCACTAAATTCAATCTTACAGAGATGCAAATGCCTTTTAGGTATAAATAATATTGAACTTTGCCACATTTTTTTTTTACTCTCTCTCTCTATATATATAAAAACTAAAAAAAAAAAAAGCTGGCTCTGGAGTTGTACAATGGCCCGCTCTCTCCAAACTCAAGCACACTTATTTAAAAGTATCCTCTAAACTCTCTGTTCTAGGTCAGGAAGGCTCTCTGGCAGGGAAAAGAAGAACAAAACAGAACAGCCCAGAATAAAACACTGTGCTTAAAAACAACTCAAAGGTAAAGTATTCCCAAGAGGGATCATTGCCGCTTATCTCATGCCCCTTTTCTGGTTTTATTTAACTCTACTCTCTAAACACACACACACACACACACACACACACACACACACACACACACACACCATATCTCTAAAACATTTTGCTAAAATGTAAGCTTTGTTTCATGTCAAAAATTTAAGACTATTGTGTAAATGTTATGTATTTCAGGATTTATAAGTTTTTGTATGTTGTTTAAAAGATCTGTAATATCTGTGATGAAAGTTAGCTTAAAAGTTATAACAGAAAAGGTTAAAAATCTATACATGAGTAATCTATACATGTAATTGCTACAGCATGCTGGGCTGTAACTTGGGTTCATTCTTGCTTAGGAAAATCGATTATTTATTAAAAGGGTGTGTACCAAATGGGCTTACCTTGGAGTAAGTAACATCCATGTGCCTTGCTTCTGTCTTGGCTGATCACCTCATCAGGATGTAAGAAACCATGTAGCTGGTAGCCATCTTTCAAATGCTTAATGATTAGGGTTTATAAATTCCTAAAGTTATAATAATGATCTACTCAGGTTAGCAGAACCTGACATAAGGATGTATGACTAATCACTCATGTCTTTGCTGTGGTCAACAGAAGGCTTCTAGAAAAATGTAGATAAGGTTAAACATGTTTGACAAAACCTTCTAAATGAAAACAGGTTTTAATAAAAGATAAACTATCATGCTGCTATTGCTAACTAAAAATCTCATACTTTTTCTTCTTTTAAAACAAACAAGCAAACAAATATAAAACTTGCTTTCAGTAATCAAGCACCTTTGTCTCATGGTAAATGATTGGGTATTTCCAGATGAAAGAAGAAAAAAGGCTTAAAATTTATGTAGGATGTAATGGTCAAAGAAAGTAATTTAAGGTGTATAAATGTAAGTTATGAAGACCTGAGTGAGCGATGTAAAGTATGTAAAATATAAAACTTAAAGATGTTACATATAATATTATGTGTTATATATTTTATGTATACTATATTGTTATATAACATATGTTGTTATATAATATAATGTTCTATATAATATAATGTTAAGATTTTAAAGCTTAATATTAATAAATGAAACTATGATAAGTTCTTGATATATCCTTGGTGAAGCATAGTCACGGGCTTAATTTTTTAATTTTTTTTTATAAATACAGACTTAAAAGTGCTTCTCATTGTGCTATAAATATCTCTGTTCAATCAATATACATTCAGCCATGGATAGAGAAAAAATATTTATGCTTTTATCATACAACTGTCTTTTGGTAGTTTCTCTTCATTATTGTGGAGAAGTGAGGCTAGATCATGTACTCATGCAGGTGCAGACTGACACTAGATGGTCAGTTTAGAACTCGATATTGCAATGTGGTATATTCTTACTTCCTTTATAAATTGTTAAGTTCCTTGGTGGCTTGGACCCATGAGGCTGTAGTCTGAAAGAAATCAGCATTCAGGTTATGTTCACAGTATGTACTAAATAAATGTGCTCATTGACTATGAGGAAAAATGCTGTACTTAACAATTCTAGTTTTATCTGTGCACATAACTAAGAGCAAATAGATTTCAGTCAATGGAAAAGGAAATACATACTTTTTAAATGTTGATGTATTGTTTTCTCTCTGTGTGAGACTGAGTCAAGTGTCATTGATGAAATAAACATAAAATTTAAAGATTGACAAACTGTTGTTTGTATTCTCTACCCAAATATAACTGATTTTCTTTCACCATAGGTCTGACAGTTTTTTCCCTATGATGCAAACATAATAATACTATATTTATAATATAATAACCAGACAGTGAAATGAATGTAGTCAAAACCTGGCTCAATTAATAATAATAATAATAATAATAATAATAATAATAATAAATCTATTTTATGCTTATAAAACAATGATATAAATTTTCCAAAGTTAAATTTGATTTTTCTCATTATTTATAAATAGTAACATATTAAGTAAAACACATGGGCAAATGATTTATAGAAGAAATTGTGGGTGAGGAGGGAAGCATTACATTTACACTTGGATAAGATTGTTTTCTGCATAGAAACTATTATTACTTAGCAACAGGGTCTCTGATTTAAGGTGACTAAGCCTAGGATCCCTTGGGAAATGTTAATAGCTGTATTTCCAAATTGTGTTTTCAAAATATTTAGTTGAAAAAACTTAAAAATAGATTCCACAATTAACAAAATTTACATATGAATAGTTTATCAGTAACAGTGAAAATTAAAGGTAGAACATGTAGGAAGAGAGTAACAACAGGTTCTTTAATGATAAAAAGAGTTCAATGGTTGGCTGAGACCATCCTCTTATTTTATTTGTTAAGCTCTGGCAGAGCCTCTCAGGAGACAGCTGTATCAGGCTCCTGTCAACATGCACTTCTTGTCATCCGCAATATTGTCTCCCTTTGGTGACTGTATATGGGATGGGTCCCCAGGTGGGGCAGCCTTTGGATGGCCTTTCTTTCAGACTCTGCTCCACACTTTGTCTTCATATTTGCTCTCATGAGTATTTTGTTCCCCCTTCTAAGATGGACCAAAAAATCCACAATTTGGTCTTCCTTCTTCTTGAGCTTCATGTGGTCTGTGAATTGTATCTTGGGTATTCTGAGCTTCTGGGCTAATATCCACTTATCAGTGAGTGCATACCATGTGTGTTCTTTTGTGACTGGGTTACCTCAATCAGGAAGATATTTTCAATATAAGATATAGAAGAAAGAATCTCAAGTGCTGAAGATTACATAGAAAGAATTCACTCAACAACCAAAAAAAATGCAATATAAACAAAAGCATGTAACCCAAAACATCCAGGAAATCCAGGAAATAATGAGAAGACACAGATGAAACTATGAAAGCTCGAAGTCCCTGGGCAGATCTCATACAGACCAAAAGAGAACACAAATGCCAGCCTAGAGTACTATACACAGCAAAAGTATCAAACACCAGAGTTGGAGAAGCCAAGATATCCCATGATACAACCAAATTTACACAATTATCTTTCCATAAATCCATCCTTCAAAGGATAACATACGGAAAACATCGACACAAGCAAGGAAACTATACGCAGGAGAAAGCAAGAAAGTTTTCTTCCAACAAATCAAACAGAAGGTAACCACACAAACATAAAAATTACATCAAAAGTAACAGGAGCCGGCATTCTCTATTCCTTAATATCTCAACATAAATGGACACAATTCTCCAATAAAAAGAAATAGAATAACAAATATTTTTCAAGTAAATCAATTGTTATCAGAAAAGAGTTTATAATTTCTTTATCAAGTAAAGTAGTAATGTTTTTATGTCAAAAAAAGATATTTTCAAGTTCCATCCTTTTGCCTAAAAATTTCATGAATTCATTGTTTTTAATAGCTGAGTAATATTTCATTGTGTAAATGTACCACGTTTTCTGTATCCATTCCTCTGTTGAGGGATATCTCGGTTCTTTCCAGCTCCTGGCTATTATAAATAAGGATGAACATAGTGGAGCATGTGTTTTTTCTTTTATGTTGGAGAAACTTTTGGGTATGTGCCCAGGAGTGGTATAGCTGGATCCTCAGGTAATAGTATGTCCAGTTTTCTGAGGAACTGCCAAACTGATTTCCAGAGTGGTTGTACCAACTTTCAATCCCACTAACAATGGAGGAGTGGTCCTCTTTCTCCACATCCTCGCCAGCATATTCTGTCACCTGAGTCTTTGATCTTAGCCATTCTAACTTGTATGAGGTAGAATCTCAGGATTGTTTTGATTTCCTTTTCCCTGATGACTAAGGATGTTGAACATTTTTTTAGTTGCTTCTCAGCCATTTGGTATTCCTCAGTTGAGAATTTTTTGTTTAGCTCTGTGCCCCATTTTCTAATAGTGTTATTTGATCCTCTGGAGTTTAACTTCTTGAGATTTTTGTATATATTGGATATTAGTCCTCTATCTGATATAGGATTGGTAAAGATCTTTTCTCAATCTATTGTTTGCTGTTTTGCCCTATTGATAGTGTTCTTTGTCTTACAGAAGCTTTGCAATTTGAGTTCCCATTTGTTGATTCTTGATCTCAGAGCATAAGCCATTGGTATTCTGTTCAGGAAAATTTCCCCTGTGCTCATGTATTCTTGGGGTCCCCAATGGAGGACTTAGAGAAAGGACAGAAGGAGCTGAAAGGGGTTGCAATCCCATAGGAATATCATTAATATCAACCAACCAGACCCCCCAGAACTTCCAGGCAAGCAAGGAGTACACATGGAAGGACCCATGGCTCCAGATGCATATGTAACAGAGGATGATCTTGTTGGGCATCAATGGGAGGAGAGGCCCTTGGTCCTGTGAAGGCTTGATGGATGCCCCAGTGTAGAGCAATTCGAGGGTGAGGAGATGGAGTGGGTGGGTGAAGAAACACCCTCATAAAAGCAGGGGAGGGGGCTGAGATAGGAGATTTTGGGGTGGGGAACCAGGAAAAGAGATAATAAAGAAAATATCTAATAAAAAATTTAAATGATATTACATATAATAAACTTTTTTCAACTTCCTTAAAAAATAAAAAGATGAAAACAACTAGTAAGGGGTGGGTCTGCGGAGGGGGCACTACCTCCGAGCCAGAGTGCCTTTCCTAGCAGGTTCAAGTTTCAGGGTTTGGTTTTCTGCACAGGAAGTGACTAAATACAGCCTTGTGGTTAAGAAAAATGGAGAAATTTTTAGTTACACTGTTATCTGTTCAAGTTCTATGTTCTGATCAGAAGACTTAAGTTAACATAGGCAATGTGTGTGTGTGTGTGTGTGTGTGTGTGTGTGTGTATATACAGGTACATGTACCCTTGAGACCCTTCCTTTAAAGTTCCCAGCACACTCTGTTGTGTCATTAGTTCAACATAATCTTTTCACAAAAGTCTACTGTGAATAAGTGGTTCCTCTCCAGAAAGTTCTAACCCCATGATGAAAGAGAGATATAGACACAAAGACATGCAAAGAAGACAGTCTTGTAATTGGGAATCAGAGACTGGAGACCTCACACTGTGAGCCAACGTGTATCAAAACTTGCCAGCAAACATCAGAAGCTAGAAGCAAGGAACTTTTTCTTAGAGCAGATAAAGGGAGGGCAGTGCAGGTCTAATGATACCTTGGTATCTGACTTTGTGGAGCACTCTGTGAGAACTATTTTAAACTCCTCAGCTTCTTTATTTGTCCTGGAATCCCTAGAAAGAATTTATACCCCTCAAGAGATCTAGTCCCATTTAAACGCCTAAGAATTTTCCTTCTTGGGGCTGAAGAAATGGCTCAAGGGAAATGCAAATCAAAACAACCCTGAGATTTCACTTCACACCAGTCAGAATGGCTAAGATTAAAAACTCAGGAGACAGCAGGTAGTGTGGAGGATGTGGAGAAAGAGGAACACTCTTCCACTGCTGGTAGGAATGCAAGTTGGAACAACCACTCTGGAAATCAGTCTGGCTATTCCTCAGAAAACTGGGCCATCACTTCCGGAGGACCCTGCAATACCACTCCTGGGCATATACCCAGAGGATTCCCCAGCATGCAATAAAGGACACATGCTCCACTATGTTCATAGCAGCCTTATTTATAATAGCCAGAAGCTGGAAAGAACCCAGATGTCCCTCAATGGAGGAATGAATACAGAAAATGTGGTGTATTTACACAATGGAATACTACTCAGCAATTAAAAACAATGGATTCATGAAATTTTTAGGCAAATGGTTGGAACGGGAAAATATCATCCTAAGTGAGGTAACCCAATCACAAAAGACCACACATGGAATGCAGTCACTGATAAGTGAATATTAGCCAGAAGCTCTGAATACCCAAGACATAATTAACATACCAAATGACTCCCAAGAAGAAGGAAGGAGAGGTCCCTGATCCCGAAAAGGCTTGATCCAGCATTGTAGGGGAGTACTAGGACAGAGAAGTAGGAGGGATTGATAGGAGAATGGGTGGAGGGAAGAGGGCTTAGGGAAGTTATGGAGAGAGGGAAACCGGGAAATGGAAAATAATTTGTAATGTAAACAAAGAATATAGAAAATAAAAATTATAATAAAAAATAAAAATAATAATTTTCCTTCTCTTCTCTCCAAGACTTTTCAGGATTAAAGTATATGAATGAAAGTTTTGTTTGAAACATCCTGTCAGGTAGAATGTAAGCAGGGGATTCAGTGGGCTGGGATCCCATGTGTTTTGTGCCCTCAGCATCTTGACGTTAATTCAATAAAGAGATACTCAAAAAGTGTTTGTTAAAAAAAAGACATAGATTTCTGTGATATGCATTTCTTAAATGCATGTATGGATAATAAATCCAATGTAATTCTGAAGCCAGGCCCAGCAATTTCTTTGTTAGAAATATTTTGATTGAATATAGTAGACAAAGCTCAAAAGAACAAGAGCTTTATAAATAAAAAGACCTGAAGTCCAGATATTCTGGGATGAGAGGTAATCATGCTTAAATGGGAAGACCCGTATAGATTATCCATCCTGACCATGAAATGCCTAGCTAACCCCAAACCTCACACAGTTACCTCTTATCAACTACAAAGAGGAAGCACACTGGCAGTAGTGTTATTGCAGGGCATGGCATCTCTACTCTTACTGATTCCCATTTTGGTAATTCTACATGCCTGCAGTAGTGACCCATTTTAATTCCGATGCTTCAGCCACAAGTCTATTTGACTAAGCCGCATGGATGAGAAGTTAGGATAGGGAGACATCCACATGAAGAAGTTCTGCAAATTACCAAATAGGAGAAATGCATTCCAGGATGCCAATGACTGAACAACCACTTTCATGACAATAAAACTATCTCAAGCTACAAATATTCAGCTTCTCTGTAAGAAATATTATGTGGAGTAGAATAAATTGTGCAGCATGTTTTGCTTAATTTTAAAAGACTTATTTGTGATATTTTATGTGTATGAGTATTGTGTCTGCATGTATTTATTTGTGCTTTATGGGTGCCTAAAGTCTATGGTAATCGGAAGAGAGTGCCGCACTTCTTGGACATGGAGTTCTGATGGTTGTGAGCCACCATGTGGGTGCTGGGAACTGAACCCAAGTCTTCTGTTACCAGTGATGAATGCTCTTAACCACTTGTGGGCATTGTGAGGGTTGGTATTAAAATGGATGGTCACATCTGGACAGCAGAGTGCAGTGTGAGAGCCTTGTTTTCAGGATGTTATTGAATCAAAATATCTCCTTTCTATTCTCTTTATATATGCGTAAAGAGCAAAATTATGTGATATTTCATCTTTAATATTTACATGACTCTCTTAGCCCACTTGCTATAAAATCATGAACCTAGTAGGAGACAAATTGTTAGTTATAGAATTCAGTCATGAAATTGCATCTCAAATATAACAGACACTTTTCAAGTGACTCATAAACACCATTTCATCATTTAAATTGATATTGTAAAAATTGTTAATGTTAAAGCAATTCAAAAAAGTGATACATGTTTGCCTACATTATATATATATATATATATATATATATATATATATATATATGCAAACCCACTTATACAATGAATTGCTTTTGTTCATAGTTTAGTGAGAAAGTATATTAAATAAATTATTTAAAATATGAGCCTTCCAATATTTTGATTTATACAAAGATTGTGAGAAAGTTATCTTCCATTATAGACACTGATATTCAAAATTCTAATGATACTATATAACTTCTACTAACTACTTATACATATAGAGAAAAGAAAAATAGAAATAAATGCTAATGTACCACAGCATAATTTAATCGACTGAAATTGTGCATCAATTTATTTTTTTTAATATTTTTATTTTCTATATTCTTTGTTTACATTCCAAATGATTTCCCCTTTCCCGGATCCCTCCCTCCCCATATGTCCCATAAACCTTCTTCTCTCCATCCATTATCCAATTACCTCCCTCCTCTTTTTCTCTGTCCTTATATTCCCCTCCAATGCTAGATCAATCCTTTCCAGGATCAGGACCTTCTCCATACTTCTTCATGGGAGTCATTTGTTATGCGCTTTGTGCCTTGGGTATTCAGGGCTTCTGGGCTAATTAATATCCACTTATCAGAGATTGCATTCCATGTGTATTCTTTTGTGACTGGGTTACCTCACTTGGGATGATATTTTCCAGATCAAACAATTTGCCTAAAAATCTTGTGAATTCATTGTTTCTAATTGCTGAGTAGTATTCCATTGTGTAAATATACCACATTTTCTGTATCCATTCCTCCTTTGAGGGGCATCTGGGTTCTTTCCAGCTTCTGGCTATTATAAATAAGGCTGCTATGAACATAATGAAGCATGTGACTTTATTGCATGCCGGGGAATCCTTTGGGTATATGCCCAGGAGAGGTATAGCAGGTCCTCCGGAAGTGTCATGCCCAGTTTTCTGAGGAATAGCCAGACTGATTTCCAAAGTGGTTGTACCATCTTACAGCCCCACCAGCAGTGGAGGAGTGTTCCTCTTTCTCCACATCCTCACCAACACCTGCTGTCTCCTGAGTTTTTGACCTTAGCCATTCTGACTGGTGTAAAGTGAAATCTCAGGGTTGTTTTGATTTGCATTTGCCTAATGACTAATGATGTTGAGCACTTGTTAAGGTGCCTCTCAGCCATCCAAATTTCTTCAGGTGAAAATTCTTTGTTTAGATCTGTACCCCATTTTTAATAGGGTTATTGGGTTCCCTGGGGTCTAACTTCTTGAGTTCTTTGTATATATTGGATATTAGCCCTCTATCAGATGTAGGGTTAGTGAATATCCTTTCCCAATTTGATGGTTGCTGTTTTGTCCTTTTAACAGTGTCCTTTGCCTTACAGAAACTTTGTAATTTTATGAGGTCCCATTTGTCAATTCTTGATCTTAGAGCATAAGCTATTGGTGATCTTTCAGGAACTCCCCTCCCCCGCACCTCCCCCCCCCCCCCCCCCCCCCCGTGCCCATGTCCTCAAGGGTCTTCCCCAGTTTCTTTTCTATTAGTTTTAGTGTGTCTGGTTTTACATGGAGGTCCTTGATCCACTTGGGGTGAAGTTTAGTACATGGAGATAAGAATGGATCAATTCGCATTCTTCTGCATGCTGACCTCCAATTGAACAAGCACCATTTGTTGAAAATGCTGTCTTTTTTCCACTGGATGTTTTTGGCTCCTTTGTCGAAGATCAAGTGACCATAGGTGTGTGGGTTCATTTCTGGATCTTCAATTCTATTCCATTGGTCCACTTGTCTGTCACTGTGCCAATACCATGCAGTTTTTACCACTATTGCTCTGTAGTATTGTTGAAGTCAGGGATACTGATTCCCCCAGAATTTCTTTTGTTGTTGAGAATAGTTATAGCTATGCTGGGTTTTTTGTTATTCCAGATGATTTTGAGAATTGCTTTTTCTAACTCTGTGAAGAACTGAGTTGGGATTTTGATATTGATTGCATTGAATCTGTAGATTGCTTTTGGCAAGATGGCCATTTTAACTATATTAATCCTGCCGATCCACAAGCATGGCAGATTTTTACGTTTTCTGAGGTCTTCTTTGATTTCCTTCTTCAGAGTCCTGAAGTTTTTGTTATATAGATCTTTCACTTGTTTGGTTAGAGTCACACCAAGATACTTTATATTGTTTGTGGCTATTGTGAAGGGTGTCATTTCCCTAATTTCTTTCTCAGCCTGCTTATCCTTTTAGTATAGGAAGGCAACTGATTTGCCTGAGTTGATTGTATAACCAGCCACTTTGTTGAAGTTGTTTATCAGCTGTAGGAGTTCTCTGGTGGAGGTTTTCAGGTCACTTAAGTAAACTATCATGTCATCTGCAAATAGTGATAATTTGACTTCTTCCTTTCCAATTTGTATCCCCTTGACCTCCTTATGTTGTCTAATTGCTCTAGCTAGAACTTCAAGTACTATATTGAAAAGATATGGAGAGAGAGGACAGCCTTGTCTAGTCCCTGATTTTAGTGGGATTGCTTCAAGTTTCTCTCCATTTAGTTTGATGTTGGCTACCGGTTTGCTGTATATTGCTTTAACGATGTTTAGGTATGGGCCTTGAATTCCTGTTCTTTCCAAGACTTTTAGCATGAAAGGATGATGAATTATGTCAAATGCTTTTTCAGCATCTAATGAGATGATCATATGGTTTTTTTCTTTGAGTTTGTTTATGTAGTGGATAGCATTGCTGGATTTCCTTATATTGAACCATCCCTGCATCCCTGGGATGAAGCCTACTTGATCATGGTGGATGATCGTTTTGATGTGTTCTTGGATTCGGTTGGCAAGAATTTTATTAAGTATTTTTGCATCAATATTCATAAGAGAAATTGGCCTGAAGTTCTCTTTCTTTGTTGGATCATTGTGTGCTTTTGGTATCAGCGTAATTATGGCTTCATAGAAGGAGTTGGGTAGAGATCCTTCTATTTCTATTTTGTGGAATAGTTTGAAGAGTATTGGTGTTAGGTCTTCTATGAACGTCTGATAGAATTCTGCACTGAATCCATCTGGTCCCAAGCTTTTTTTGGTTGGGAGACTTCCTATGACCCTTTTTATTTTTTCAGGTGTTATGGCACTGTTTAGTTGATCTATTTGATCCTGATTTAGTTTTGGTGTTGGATATCTGTCTATGAAACTGTCCATTTCCTCCAGATTCTCCAGTTGTGTTGAGTATAGGCTTTTGTAGTAGGATCTAATGATTTTTTGAATTTCCTCAGTTTCTCTTGTTATATCTCCCTTTTAATTTCTAAGTTTGTTAATCTGCAGCCTGTCTCTGTGCCCTTTGGTTAGTCTGGCTAAGGGTTTATCTATCTTGTTGATTTTCTCAAAGAACCAGCTCCTGGTTTTGTTGATTCTTTGTATGGTTCTCTTTGTTTCTACTTGATTGATTTCGGCCCTGAGTTTGATGATTTCCTGCCTTCTACTCCTCCTGGGTGAAATAGCTTCTTTTTGTTCCAGGGCTTTCAGGTGTGTCATTAAGCTGTTAGTGTATGCTCTCTCCATTTTCTTTTTGGAGGCACTCAGGGCTATGAGTTTTTCTCTTATCACTGCTTTCATTGTGTCTCATAGATTTGGATATGTTGTGTCTTCATTTTCATTATGTTGTAAAAAGTCTTTAATTTCTTTCTTTATTTCTTCCTTGACCAAGGTATCATTGAGTAGAATATTGTTCAGTTTCCATGTGTATGTGGGTTTTCTGCTGTTTTTGTTGCTATTGAAGACCACTTTTACTCCATAGTGATCTGATAGGAGGCATGGGATTAGTTTGATCTTCTTATATTTGTTGAGGTCTGTCTTGTGACCAATTATATGGTCGATTTTGGAGAAGGTACCATGAGGTGCTGAGAAAAAGGTATATTCTTTTGCTTTAGGATAGAATGTTCTCCATATATTTGTTAAATCTAATTTATCCGAAGCTTCAATTAGTTTCATTGTGTCCCTGTTCAGTTTCTGTTTTCCTCATCGGTCCATTGAGGAAAGTGCAGTGTTGAAGTCACCCACAATTATTGTATTAGGTGCAATGTGTGCTTTGAGCTTTAATAAGGTTTCTTTTATGAATGATGGTGCCCTTGCATTTGGAGCATAGATGTTCAGGATTGAGAGTTCTTCTTGTTGTATTTTTCCTTTGACCAGCAAGAAGTGTCCCTCAGAGTCTCTTTTGATGACTTTGGGTTGAAAGTCAATTTTATCTGATATTAGAATGGCTACTGCAGCTTGTTTCCTGAGACCATTTGCTTGTAAAATTGTCTTCCAGCCTTTTACTCTAAGGTAGTGTTTGTCTTTGACCCTGAGGTGTGTTTCCTTTGTATGCAGCAAAGGTAGGGTCTTCTTTACGTATCCAGTCAGTTAGTCTATGTCTTTTTATTGGGGCATTGATTCCATTGATGTTAAGAGATATTAAGGAATAGAGATTGTTACTTCCTGTCATTTTTGATGTTATTTTTTAAATTTGATTGGTTAACTTCTTTTGGGTTTGATGAGAGAAGGTTACTATCTTGCTTTTGGCAGGGTGAAGTTTCCCTCCTTGTATTGGTGTTTTCCTCCTATTATCCTTTGTAGGGCTGGATTTGTGGATAGATATTGGGTAAACTTGGTTCTGTCATGGAATATCTTAGTTTCTCCATCTATGGTGATTGAGAGTTTTGCTGGGTATAGTAGTTTTGGCTGGCATTTGTGTTCTCTTAGAGTCTGCATGAGATCTGCCCAGGATCTTCTAGCTTTCATAGTCTCAGGTGAAAAGTCTGCTGTGATTCTGATAGGTCTTCCTTTATATGTTACTTGGCCTTTTTCTCTTACTGCCTTTAATATTCTTTCTTTGTTTAGTACATTTGGTGTTTTGATTATTATGTGACAGGAGGTATTTCTGTTCTGGTCCAGTCTGTTTGGAGTTCTGTAGGCTTCTTGTATAATCATGGGCATCTCTCTCTTTAGGTTAGGGAAGTTTTCTTCCATAATTTTATTGAAGATATTTGCTGGCCCTTTAAGTTGTAAGTCTTCACTCTCATCTATGCCTATAATCCTTAGGTTTGGTCTTCTCATTGTGTCCTGGATTTCCTGGATATTTTGGGTTACAAGCTTTTTGCATTTTGCAGTTTCTTTAACTGTTGAGTCCATGGTTTCTATGGTATCTTCAGCATCTGAGATTCTTTCTTCTATCTCTTGTATTCTGTTGTTGATATTTGCATCTATGTCCCCTGATTTCTTCCCAAGGTTTTCTATCGCCAAAGTTGTCTCCCTTTGAGTTTTTTTAGTTGTTTCTACTTCTGATTTTAGATCCTGGATGGTTTTGCTTAGCTCCTTCACTTGCTTGTTTGTGCTTTCCTGTCATTCTTTAAGAGACTTTTGTGTTTCCTCTTTCTTGACCTCAGCCTGTTGGCCAAAGTTCTCTTGTATTTCTTTAAGTGATTTTTGAGTTTCCTCCTTATTGGCTTTTGCATTCTCCTGAATTTCTTTCAATGATTTTTGTGTTTCCCTTGTAAGGGCTTCTAACTTTTGATCCATTTTCTCCTGAATTTCTTTAAGTATGTCCTTCATGTGTTCCTCTACCAGCATCATGACCAGTGATTTTAAATCCAAATCCTGTTTTACAGGTGTGATGGGGTATCCAGGACATGCTGTTAAAGAAGAATTGTGTTCAGATGCTGCCATATTGCCTTGATTTCTGTTAGTAATGTTCCCGTGTTTGCATTTTGCCATCTAGTTCTCACTGGTGTTAGTTGGTCTTGTCAATGCTGGACTCACCAGTGCAAGCTGCCTCTTCCCAGGTGGCCTCTGTTGCACAGCTGACCTCCTGCACTGTATGGCCCAGGCTGTTCAGATCCCAAAGCAGACACCTGAAGGCTCCCGCAGGGGCCCGCTGGACTCACCAGAGCACACTGACTCCTCCCAGCCAGCTTCCCAGATGCCCATCTTGCCTCTTGCAGGACCTGAAGATGTGGCGTTGCAACCCAGGCTGTTCTGGATCCAGAAGTGGAGATCTGAAGGCTCCTGCCAGAGGCCTCAGGACTGGAACCTAAGCTCCATGCTGCTGGAGCAAGCTGTGTGCTCCCAGTCTGCCTCTGGGTGCACACCAGGTCTCTTACACTTCCTGGAGACCTAGTGCTGTGGCCCAGGTTGTTCAGATCCCGAAACAGACACCTGAAGGCTCCTGCAGGGGCCTGCTGGACTCACCAGAGTAAACTGCCTCCTCCCAGCCAGCCTCCCGGATGCCCCCTCTTGCCTCTTGCAGGACCTGGAGATGTGGAGTTACAGCCCAGGCTGTACTGGATCTGGAAGCAGAGATCTAAGGGCTCCCCCAACTTATTTTTTAATATAATTTTTTCTCCCTGTTTGTTCAAACAAGTAGCAGGCAAAATGTACATGCACACAGATCTTTTTTGATGGAAGGCAACATTAGTTTGCTAGAATTTTCTACAGTGTCTCTAAAGAAGGATTAATAGGCTTTGCTCCAAGCTGAGTGAAATGTTTTCCAGGGGCACCACAATGATCAGTTGTTTTACCTTCACTGAATAGATTTTTCTGATTAACTTCCTAAAGGTCTGATTTATGGAAAAACTTTTGTCACAGCTACTGGGCAAAAGTATTGATGTAAACCCTAATTAAGATTAATAAACTGACATTCTGGTTTAAACCAGGATTGACTTGTCAGTTATTTAAATCTGAGTCCTAAATGTTCTTTAAAAACAAAACAACAACAACAACAGCAACAACACACACACACACTAAAACAAAGGATGGAATGTAATGCCAAAGCCTTGCCTATGGCCACGATTGACATCAAGTGTTTGCTCCACCACGTGGCCCCTAAACATCTGCTGTTTCCTTTCTAAGGGGAATGAATGGGATATCTAATGTAAGCGCGGCCAGCAGGAAGAGGGCACTGTCACTTTAACAGGAGGAAATAACAAGTTCTAAACAGCAGTAAAGACTGCATTCAGACTAGATGCGCACAAGTGAGGCAAGGCAGAGGGCTTGCCAGCCTTCTCCACAGTCCTCCATGAGTGAAAGGAATAGAAATAAATGCTAATGTACCACCTGAGTGAGGTAAGAAATCAAGAGGCTAGAGACAGGAGACAAGGGGGATGGGAGGAAGATCTCATTGGAACACGGCGTGTAAATGCCGCTCAGATTTCCCCTTCCCTGGGATCTTGATAACTATAATGGCCAAATGCTGGAGGAAGTCACATTCCTCTTTGCCCAATACATTGGGAAAATTTTTCTCTACTTCCAAGGGAGAACAAGTATTATTTGGTGAGCTGGTGAGAATCCTGTAAGAATCAAGATATTTCTCCCCTTCCCTGATTTTTAAATCCACCCCCCCCCACCAGGGTCCTCTGCCAATTTTCGTCTTCCCTCCTTCATTTTCTCCTCCTCCATCTCTTGCTTTCTCTCCTTTTTCTTTTAACAAAGAACAAAGGAAAACATCCCTTTCCTTTGACTTGGGCCCTAAGTGGAAGTGGAAAGGAACTCTATAACAAGTTCAATAATTACAAGGGAAGTGTGGCTGTGGAGAGCATCCTGGAGTTGTCGGGGGAGGGAGTGAAAGGATGATGCTAAAGATGAAGACATACAGTGGGTAGAAAGACAAAAGGCTAGGCTTGTGTGACTCTGGTTATCCA
The DNA here is from genome assembly GCF_947179515.1 of Apodemus sylvaticus. Classification (NCBI taxonomy): domain Eukaryota; kingdom Metazoa; phylum Chordata; class Mammalia; order Rodentia; family Muridae; genus Apodemus; species Apodemus sylvaticus. The sequence continues at coordinate 82,588,497 of NC_067484.1, forward strand.
AACACTTGAAAGGACTGTACTAAGAGAAAAGGCAGCGAGCACACACAGAAAATCCACAGACAAAATCTGTTGGCTCCTAAGATGCCCAGCAAGTGAGTTAAATTAGGTCTGCAATGCCCAGCTGTTCACAGGACTGAAGCTTTGCTCACTACAAGCTGATGCTAAGTTGCCTATACACACGTGTGTGCTTGCTTGAAGAAGGAGATCATCCTCTTCCCCTCCAGCTAATATCAGGTGGGTGAGACGCCTTTTGGGACAAAAGACTAACATTGGAGGTCAAAGCTACAACAGAGGTATTTGAGGTGAAACATGGCCAGTTGTTCTGTCTATGCTTGGGAGTAGATTCATCATGGTCTATTTTTCTTCTTTAAAACATTTCTGTAGGCAATTGCCATTGTTTTATATCTCTGTAAATCTCTTGAGTGTTTTGATCACTGAAATGCATTCAGATTGTCACGCCTACATCAAACCTATTTTAGTTGGTTGTGATGGCCATACCCCACAAAGAGTAGTTGAACAGCAGAACTGAACTCTATTTTTCTAATCTCTCAAAGTTGTAAATGATCCATGCTACTGCACAATTAATAGTTTCCTAGAGATTATTTGCAATGTATTACCTGAAGCTTAGTTTCTTATATTCTTAGTTATAATTCCTGTTGTAAGGAAATGAGTTCTTTTCTAAAGGAACACAAATTAAAGCATTCTGAGCTTGGTGGTTGGAGTTTTGTAGATCTTTAAAATGTTAAGGCATTTTATTTTAGAATATTATATTTTATTGGGGGCAGTATATTACATAGATACAGGCTGATGTCAAAATCCTTATGGACCTGAGAATGATCTTAGACTCCTGGTCCTCCTGGCTATCTTTCCTGATTACCAAGATTACAGGCACATGCCACCACCTACAGTTCTGTGCTTTGCAGGGGATTTACCCCAGGGATAACCCTAGGAACAATTTATAATATATTTTAAAAATCATTTCTCTTATCAGATAAGTAAGCTACAATGGTCATGCTAACAGGCATAAGTTTACCCAAAAGTTGAACTTTCTCTTAAAAGAATAATTTTTTAATTTTTTATTCAATATATTTTTATATACATTTCAAATGATTTTCCCTTTTTTGGATCCCCACTCCCTGAAAGTCCCATAAGCTCTCTTCCCTCTCCCTGTTCCCCAATCCACCCTTCCCATTTCTCTGTCCTGGTATTCCCCTACACTGCTGCACTGAGCCTTTCCAGAACCAGGGGCTACTCCTCCATTATTCTTGGACATTATTTGACATGTGAATTATGTCTCGGGTATTCCAAGTTTCTAGGTTAATATCTGCTTATCAGTGAGTGCATACCATGATTGATCTTTTGAGACTGGGTTACCTCACTTAGAATGATGTTCTCCAGCTCCATCCATTTGCCTAAGAAGTTCATGAATTCATTGTTTCTAATGGCTGAATTGTGTTTATATACCAAATTTTTTGTATCCATTCTAACAGTGAGGGACACCTGGGTTCTTTCCAGCTTCTGGCTATTATAAATAGGGCTGCTATGAACATAGTGGAGCATATATCCTTATTACATGCTGGGGAATCCTATGGAAATATGCCCAGGAGTGGTATAGCAGGGGCCTCTGGAAGTGATGTGCCCAGTTTTCTGAGGAACCGACAGACTGATTTCCAGAGTGGTTGCACCAATTTGCAACCCCACCAGCAGTGGAGGAGTATTTCTCTTTATCCACATCCTCACCAGCACCTGTTTTCCCCTGAGTTTTTGATCTTAGCCATTCTGACTGGTGTGCGGTGAAATCTCAGGGTTGTTTTGACTTGTATTTCCCTAATGACTAATGATGTTGAACATTTTTTAAGATGCTTCTCAGCCATCCGAAGTTCTTCAGGTGAACATTCTTTGTTTAGCTCTGTACCCCATTTTATAATAGGTGGTATAGCAGGGGCCTCTGGAAGTGAAGTGCCCAGTTTTCTGAGGAAACGCCAGACTTATTTCCAGAGTGGTTGTACTAGCTTGCAATCCCACCAGCAATGGAGGAGTGTTCCTCTTTCTCCACATCCTCACCAACACCTTACTTTTTAAAAAAGAAATATCAGTTATTGCTTTTCTGACAGTAAGATACTAATGTTAACTCAATCGTTAGTAGATGTCTGCAAAGTCATCCCAGATTAAACATCACATAATGTATACATGTATCAAAGCATCACATGGTAATCCTAAATATGTGTGTGCCCAAGAATGCAGTTTTATTTAGCTAAGTTTTAAATTCTTCTTAGCACCCTGAAGTGAATTCAGCACTTTTACTATGAGCACCTGGTGTCATTGATAAATTAGTGCCACTGCTTTAGTCAAGCTAATGTGCCTGTATCGTATGCATCATTTCTATAGTGATAAATAAAAAGACCTAGTACAGGGGCTGTAGCGGTGGCTCAGCCGCTGAGAGAATGGGCTGCTCTTCTAGAGGACTTGGTTCCCGGTTCCCACAGGGCATCTCCCAAGCACTGAAACTCCGGTTCCAAGGGAACTGATATTTCTTCTGACCTCCAGCGTCCACATGGTTTATTTCAACACACCCAGGCACACACAGATACACACACTTAGACAAGTAAATCATTTTTAAAGAGTAGCACAATGAAAAAGAAGAAATCTCAGCCCTGTTGGAAAAAGTTTTTGAGCTCATGAGCTGTGGCAAAGCTTACAGTTTTCTTTAAAGATTTAAAAGCTTTAAATGTGTGTGTGTGTGTGTGTGTGTGTGTGTGTGTGTGTGGTATGTGTGTGTATGTGTATGTGGTGTGTGTGTGTGTGTGGTGTGTGTGGTGTGAGGTGTGTGTATGTGTGTGTGTGGTATGTGTGTGTATGTGTGTGTGGTGTGTGTGTGGTGTGTGTGTGTGGTGTGTGTGTGTGGTGTGTGTGTGTGTGTGTGTGTGTGTGTGGTGTGTGTGTGTGTGTGTGGTGTGTGTGTGTGGTGTGTGTGTGTGTGTGGTATGTGTGTGTGGTATGTGTGTGTATGTGTGTGTGGTGTGTGTGTGTGTGTGTGGTGTGTGTGTGTGTGTGGTGTGTGTGTGTGTGTGTGTGGTATGTGTGTGTGTGTGTGTGGTGTGGTGTGTGCATGTTGGGGGTCATTCATATGAGTGTCAGTGCCTATGTGACCCAGAAAGGACATCATATAGAGTGGAGCTCGAGTTACACATGGTTTTGAGGCAGCGAATGTGGGTGCTAGGAACTTAACTAGGTTTTCAGAAGAACTGAGTCATTTCTTCACACCCAGCACGGGATGAAAGCAAGTATTGCAGATATATTTGAAAATCGTCTCTTCTCTAATCTAAATTTTGCCATCTTTCCTTTCTAGAGAGAGCTTCTGTCTTTAAGTAAGTGTGAATTCTTGCATCCTGTGTGTGCACAGTTTTTTAATGCATATTAATCCATTTATATACCATATCAAGCAGTTCATAACGCTATCCAAATTATACCTGTGCTTCATGGCATAGTACCCTATCTCATTTTGTAAGCATTATTAGTCAACTTACTTTTTCCTTCTCTGTAAGGTGTTTTGCTATGCATCTATGTTGGTACATTACATACCTCATTTACAAAGCTTTCCATTGTATCAATATTGCACTGTCTAACTCCATGTAAACAAATATAAACACATCACCCATCTACTCTCCAATCTCTGCCAATAAGCACTGTATATTTTCTGAGGCTTTGTAATCACCAGCATTGCTGGGTTTGGGACCCAGGCAAATTTCCTTGGGCACAAATAAGAGAGTTTATTACACATATTCATTTTAAAGGAGTCTTAGACTAAATATAATACAAAAAATGAACTTTACCTTATATTCTTGTAACTAGAAACCTGCATATTTATACATTAGCTGTATCATGAAGTAAGGTTTTTCTGGTTTTAATTAGGAAATAGTTGACTATGATTAACCATTTGTAATATTATTTCAATCAATAAATATGTTTCTTACTTTAAACAAAATGAGATCAGAGAATCATGTTTGGGAACATAATGCATTTTTAGTTGAAAATTGCTTATGTTCTAAAATGTATACCTGTGGAGGATTATAATATAGCAACAATGTAACCTTGAATAATAATAGTAACATGTGCTACATTAATTTCTAAGATATTGTGCTTAGGAAAGGTAATTTAAAACAAAACTAAAACTAAAACAAAAAAATCCTGGCAAGAGAGGGAATCAAAGAAACGAGATGGGAACTATTTTCTCCCAATGTCTACAATTATTGTTTCAATTTCCAAAGACTGAAGGTAAAGCCAAAACATGGGGTGAGGAATATTCACTACCATGATGGAAACGGTATGGACTGGGCTCCTGAAAGCTCTGTGTTATTTGTCTTCTTCAAGGTATATACTAATGAATTTTTATTTTTTTTTTCTAAATTGAATAGTAACACCTTTTTCTTGAAAGACAGGACAAACTTTTGGTTTCTCTTATCTGTGGTCATTTATGTAAACTTTTTATTTCTTTTTTGACCCTAAAGTATGTAAATAAGCATGTGATTATACAGTTGAAGACCAAGAAGGCATAAGTACCTTCAATGGTTGATTTTCTTTAGCCATACATGTACTCATACCCATGTCAACAAAGACACAAATGTCAGTATGTATGGAAAACATCTACTGCTGAATTGAATAATAATCATAGGGAGAAACTTCACTACTTCTGGTTCATAAAGTGTTCTTCCTAACAGTTTTCTATAAATGCTACCCATGACTGTATGTTTCTCAGCAGAGAGCACATACATTACTAGTGTTGCATTCTTTAGTTTGATTCATAAAAGATGCATACTGCCTGTGGGAGTTTTTTGGAGGCAATTAGTTCATCAATGATTATAAAACACAATTTAAAAACTTGGAATAACTAGTAGAAGTCAGATATAAAAATCTAATAAATAGGTATATTTTAAATAGCTGAAATAAATTGTACCAGTTCCACAAAGCTGTTGATAGTTGTAGTTTTCAAGACCAATGGAAAATGAAGAGTTAAAGAAAAAAACTACCCAATCTTTTTAAAACTATGAAGGTTTCTAAAGGAAATGTGAATTTTTGATCGTTGGTAATTTAGCACAAAAACTCAAAAGATCAAGTTAAAAGAACTAAGTAAAAGAGTAACATTGTAAATGTGTATTATACTGAATGGCCCAATATCAATTTCTGATTTCGACTACCTGGTTTTATGTTGAATAGTAACATGCTCTTTCAAGTAGACAGAAACTAATGGAATGTTGTATGCTGAGGCAGAAGGATCATCCATCTAAGACCAGCCTCACCTTCATGAGATAGTGAAACACCCTGTCTTTAAAAAGAAAAAGGGAAAAAATGAAACTACTAGCAATATTGTTTTCTTTAACTCCAATTTAAAACATTAACATGAATTTATAAACAGAAATTCACAAGCAATGTCATAGAGTGGGAAGGGCTCATATAAATCAAGATATTATCATTTGAAGACCTCACAGGTTCTATAGCTCTCCTTTCCAATAAAACCCAAAAAGTGGGGCCAGTGTGACTTAGAAGCAAAAGCACAGCCCACCATTCCTGACAACTCAGAATTGGCCACAGGAAAACAGGGTAAAAGGAGAGAACCAACTTTCTTGGGCAGGTCTCTGATCATGACTTGCAAGTGTTTGCTGTGCAGATAGTCTCAAGCATGCATGTGCATCCAGCATGCATGTGCATACAATAAATACAATGTAATAAAAAAGTTTAAAAGGTGCTCTACATATATAACAGATATGTAAGCTATGAAACATAAATTATATTTATTGGGTAATCATCTTAAAGTTAAAGATAGTCTATCAAGTCAAACAAAATAAAGCCACAAAAGATGTAACTATCATATCTAGGAAGTTCTTACCACAATCAAGTAGCATCTTCCCAACTACTCTGAGCATGTCATAACTTAGGTGTCTGTGTTTAATAATTTACCTCAGAATTTCTGTCAACTGAGGGATGTAAACGTGAGCCTCTTTATTGAGCCATACTCTTCTCTGACATTTCGTTTGTAGCCACCCAGGGCTCCCGCTGCTTATGTAGCAGAAGATTGACTTATCTGGTATCAATGGGAGGGGAGCACCCTCCCAGAGGCCAGAGGAAGGGGGGATAGAGGCTTTGTGGAAGGGAAACTGGGAAGGGGGAATAACATTTGAAATGTAAATAAATAAAATAATCAATTAAAAAACTTTAAAATAACAAAGAAGCATCATTTCAAAGCAGCCTTTTTACAAGAATCTTGGAGCCATTTTTATGACATTTCTTCTATGCTAAAGAGAGGCACCAAGATGCTACTACACTTATGAATAACTAACAAAAGTCATAATTTACTGATATCAAGATATTTCCAATGGAAAGTTAAATACCATGAGTTACCTCATAAGAGATGGAACTTCAGACATATGGAAAAAACTCCAAGCAAACATTATTTGGAACCATCATCCACTCAAACTAAGACATCCGTTCAACACATAAGAGTGTTCCATGTACCTGGAGGATCTAACAAATCAGTGGCAGAAGTATGTTAGTGAGGCAGCGGGGGAGAAGGTATTCTACATCCTCAGTCTGGGAAGTCTACATGCAATTTTGCTTGATGACAGCAGAAATACTTTCTTCTGATACTAGCTGAGAAGACAGATAAGGTTGAGTAATTAACACTAGCTAAGAATAGTCTGGAAACAGATGGGGGAGAAGACTTGTGTATGAACCCAAGATAGTTCAAGGTGAGAGAAGAGTTTAATATAGGAACATTCTATTTAAATAGGTCTGAAGCCAATTCAATTTATCACCATGATTTTTTTTAAATCACTGTGCTTCCGTTTTGCTTTTTTTTTCAACATATAGAATTATGAGTAGGAATTGCTATGTATTGGGCATATGTGCTTGGTAAATAAATCTTTATTTTTCCTTTCTATTAATTCTACTCTCCTGTATTACATTCTGCCTACAGTTTCTCCTTCCTCCCCCCTCAAGTATCTTTTCTACCTCCCCCTTCCCCAGGATTCAACCCTCAACCTTCCCCACCCACTACCCCCACCCCACTTCACTTTACCTGCCCATAGAAAAGAACAGATCTTCCAGGGACACCAACCAAATATGGCATAACAAGCTACAATAAACCTGGGCACATATTCTCATATCAAGTCTGGATGAGGCAATCCAGTGGAGGAAAAGGGTCCTAAAGGAAAGCAAAGAGTCAGAAATAGCCCCTAATCTCACTGTTAAGAATCCCACAAGAACATTGAGCTACACAGACATAACATATACAAAGGACATAGGCCAGAGCCATACAGGATTCCTGACCTCTGCTAGCCCACTTTATATTCTTACATCCTAAGATTGGCTAAGATTAAAAATTCAGGAGACAGCAGGTGTTGGAGAGGGTGCGGAGAAAGAGGAACACTCCTCCACTGCTGGTGGGGTTGCAAATTGGTACAACCACTCTGGAAAGCAGTCTGGCGGTTCCTCCGAAAACTGGGCACCTCACTTCCAGAAGATCCTGCTATACCACTCCTGGGCATATACCCAGAGGATTCCCCACCATGTAATAAGGATACATGCTCTACAATGTTCATAGCAGCCCTATTTATAATTGCCAGATGCTGGAAAGAACCCAGGTATCCCTCAACAGAAGAGTGGATACAAAAAATGTGGTATATCTACACAATGGAGTACTATTCAGCCATTAGAAACAATGAATTCATGAAATTCTTAGGCAAATGGATGGAGCTAGAGAACATCATACTAAGTGAGGTAACCCAGACTCAAAAGGTGAATCATGGTATGCACTCACTAATAAGTGGTTATTAACCTAGAAAACTGGAATACCCAAAACATAATCCACACATCAAATGAGATACAAGAAGAAAGCAGGAGTGGTCCCTGGTTCTGGAAAGACTCAGTGAAACAGTATTTGGCAAAACCAGAACGGGGAACTGGGAAGGGGTGGGAGGGAGGACAGGGGAAGAGAAGGGGGCTTACGGGACTTTCGGGGAGTGGGGGGGGCTAGAAAAGGGGAAATCATTTGAAATGTAAATAAATTATATCAAATAAAAAAAAAAGACAAAAAAAAAAAAAAAAAAAAAAAAGAATCCCACAAGAACATTGAGCTACACAGACATAACATATACAAAGGACATAGGCCAGAGCCATACAGGATTCCTGACCTCTGCTAGCCCACTTTATATTCTTACATCCTTGATGCCTCTGTGTTTACCAATCCTTCCTTCACCTCCTCTGCAGGACTCCTGGGCTTGCCTAGTATTTGGCTGTGAGATTCTGTGTCTGTGAAGTCCCTCTGGTTTCTCTGATAAAGATTATGCTAAGCTCCAATCCCAGAACATCATTCTGATATGACTAGCTCTAGATTGAAGGTTGAAGCCACAAAACCACAGTTTTTATTGCTGGGTTGGTATCCCAATCCCTCTGCTTGATACTTTGTTTGGTTACAGAGGATGGCTGGTTCCAACTCAAGTTTCCCACTACTAGGAGTCTATGCTAGTGTTAACCCTTTTAGATTCCATGGAGTTTTCCTTGCGCTAAGTGTGGACCGCACTGCCAAGATGTCCTCCACCCATAATTCCAGTCATGTCTTCCAGCATTCTCTCTCCACACTCTCACCTGATCCTCCTGGTTCTCATCTTTACCTGCCTCCAGTCTACCTGCAAAACCTATTCTATTTCCACTTCCCAGGAAGATTCTTGTGTCCACAGTTAGGCCCTCCTTGTACATTAGCCTCTCTGGGTTTGTGATAGGATGGAACTTCGGGTATATGCCTAGGAGTTGTACGGTAAGTCTTGAGTAAATTTTCTGAGAAACTAACAGATTGATTTCTAAAAATCTTTAAATTTGAATCATAAATGAAACTGAGAAGAATTTTTCTATGTCAAGACCTGAATCCCAGTCTACCTACCAGAATGTACCAGAGGCGCTTGCAGACATATCCAGATTCTTGTGTACCAGAGAAAAAGAACTGTACCAGGGACGCATGGTTAGAGATAGAGAAACAAAGAATCTATTAACAACACAAGTGCTTTCCTGAAGATGAAAGTTGGCTAGTGAGCTTAGTGAGAGGCGTCAGCTTGGAGAATAGACCACGTGACCTTTGACATGCCATAGTGAAGCACTGCCTCTCAGGAGTTTTTAGACCACAGGCTTTTGTATTCTAATGCACACTTCTTTCATTACATGAAGCCCAGGTGAGGGAGGGCTTCTGGTCCTGCTGTGCCTCTGGCCTTTTTCATGTGCTAACCCTGATGCTGCTCCATTCAGGCTCTATGTCTCTGCTACAGGCTAGATGGCTTATCGTCTTCTTCTCTGTTTGTGTCATTCAGGTCAAATCAACTAAAAGCCTGTATTTCCAGATTCTCCGTGTACCCAAGACACTGATCCAAGCATGACTTCATTTAATTCACACAAGAATTCTTCCAGGTAGTTACTGATATAATTTCCATTTCACAAATAAAGAAGGAAGCTGAAATATGTAGTCAAAGTGCATTAAGCAAAAATTGCTTAGTTGATCAAGACTCTTGTACATAGTAGTCATTTTTTAAAGCTGAAGAAAAATATATTTCCATCCACACACACACACACACACACACACACACACACACACACACACTGAGCAAACTTATTATTAGCAAGCCTGACTTGCAAGGCAACACCTTTAGGCTAAAACCAGGTGGCACTTGAATGATGAGAATCTACACAAAGCCTCAGTTTTATCTGTTATGTAGTATTGAATTCCACGACATGTTAGAAGAACAGAGATTTCTTAGCTTTTCAGAATTATTTCCCAGAGGATATGTTACTTCCTGTAACTTCAAAAGTAATGTGCACTGTCCTGGAAACATAGTCTCATGAGGATTTCTTTGACAGTTCAAGAATCCAGCAAGGATCCTGACTCTAATGGTTGGACCTTCTGACATCGTCTTGATGACTTCTTATTCCTCACACAGTACAATTCAATGCGGGGTGTGTGTGTGTGTGTGTGTGTGTGTGTGTGTGTGTGTGCTAGATCCCAAGTCACAGGAGACTGCCCGCTGCTTGCTGCTTGTGTGTATGCCTGCTTGTAATCTCATCTTTCAGTTGTTCTTGGCCAGCTGGAGTCTTCCCTAAATCTCACACGTGAATTTCTCCTATGTTAAAGAACACTTGCTGAGTTTCTCCCATGGAATCCTTCTGTGAACTAACCAACATGAAGAGCCATTTCTCGCTCATCTGGCATGGCAGTTGCCCCTCATGGCTTTCGTAGTATCACTCACTGCTTTCTGTAATGAGTTATTACAGGATCTGTGCCAAACTTCCTAGAGGGATCCTGACAAAGTCTAGGTTCTTGACACAGGCATCAAAAAGAAACTAAAGAAAAACCTCTACCCAGTTGTAGCATAGTTAAAGGTTAGGTTTATTAGTGTTACTAGCAGGGACTTGGATGACTCAAGGGGAGCTATATTGTTGAAAAGCATAAGCCAGCACTTCACAGAAACTGCCTCATTGAAACTCCCTGAACACTGTAGGCAGCTCCAGGAAAGGACGCCTTCTTTTAGTGGTTCTCTACTGCCTGTGGAGGCAACGACCTGCTGAATATTCTGAACTTGAGTGTTTCATGAACTTCCTGAGACTTATGAGCCTCCCTTTATCCTCTAGGATATATCAAATTGGAGGAAGTAATGACCCAACAGAACTTTATATTGAGCAGCTAACAGGAGAACTAAATAACCAATCATGTCCTTTCTACAAGAGATTTGGAATCAATGGAAAAATAAGTGCAACAAATGAGTCAAAGAGCCCCTGACTGTTAATGACAAAATCACACCTCCTAGAACTTCCTCACCAATCACGTGACCTCTTTAGTACTGACGATAGGACAATATGCTTCCTTTCTTCAGAAGATGGGAGAGGAAGACTGAAAGCTGTCTTTGTGAGCTGTTTGCTCACACTCACTATTGGATAACTTCTTTGTTTTATGTGATAGGCTAGAAGTGATATAGGGCAGGAAGAAATTTGATGATAGCCCATAATGAAAATCAGTGTTCTTCCTTAACGTTGCTCATTTTTAAATCGTTTAATTCACCGTGATTAATCATTAAGTATTTATTAATCATTAGGAAGTGTGTTTAGCCATTTTTTTGAAAAGTAGTCAGTACCTAATGTATTTCTGTCAACTTGATACAAACCTCGACATATCTGGGAAAAAGAAATCTCAATTAATGACTAACCTCCACTAGATAGGCCTGTGAACGTGTCTGTGGGGCATTTTCTTTTTCTTTTTTCCCACTTGAGTGTTGCTTATATCCATTCAGCAGTGAACACCTAGTGGATGTGAAACACTGTGGGTCCTCTGAATCTAGAGGTTTGCATGACATAAACACACACACAAAGGCAGTCTATTATAGTCTACTCTGATAACAGCTACAATATGAATTTGTACAAAGTACTCTAGGGTTACGGAGGCAATAGAAAGCCTGCTGTTGCACAGTATCTGAATCAAACATGTCCTGACTTATAGTTTATTTCTTGTTTTTTTTTAATTTATTTATTCACTTTACATCTCTATTGCAGACCTCATTCCTCCCAGGCACCCTCACATGGTTCCTCCCCTTTCCCTCCCCTGTCAACTTCACCTCTGAGAGAGGCAGTTCCCCTTGAATGCCAATTCACTCTGACACCTCAAGTCACTGCAGAACATCCTCTTCCACTGAGGGAAGACAAGATAGCCCAACTAGTTGAAACTCAAGTGGTTGAGTCTCTGGGAGTCCCGACAGGTCCAGGTTAGGTGACTCTATTGGTCCTCTTGTGGAGTCTCAATCCCTTCCATGTTCCTCAATCCTTCCCGAAGTTCTTCCACAAGACTTTCTGAGCTCCTTCTGTTTGGTTGTAGCTCTCTGCATCTGTTTCAGCTAGCTGCTTGGTGGAGACTCTCAAAAGACTGTTGTAGGTTTCTTTCTGCAAGCATAATAGAGTATCATTAATAGTGTCAGGCATTGGTTCTTTCCCATGAGATGGACCTCAAGTAGGGCCAGTGATTGGAGGGTCATTCCCCCCCGTCTCTGCTCTGTCTTTGTGCCTGCACTTCTTATAGGTAGATTGGCATCCCACTTTTTCCACTGTAAGTTCTATCCAGCTACAGAAGGTGGCAACTTCAGGTTAAATATCACTCACGGCTGGGAGTCTAAGCTAGAGTCACCCTCATAGATTCCCTGGAACCCATTCTGAGTGATGTTGAAGCATCCCCCAGAAACCCTCCTTGTCATATAGCTTCTGTTGGTCTATGGATTGTACCATGGCTATCCTGTGCTTTAAGGCTAATATCCAGTTATAAGTGAGAACATACCATGCATGTCCTTTTGGATCTGGGTTACTTAACTCAGAATGATTTTTCTAGTTTCAAACATTAGCCTGCAAATTTTATGTCTTTGTCTTTAATAGCTGAGTAGTATTTCATTGTGTAAATATAACATATTTTCTTTGTCTATTCTTTATTTGAGGGGCATCTGGATTGCTTCCAGTTTCTGACTATTACGAATAAAGCTGCTATGAACATAGTGGAGCAAGTGTCTTCGTGTTATTGAGAAGCATCTTTTGGGTATATATGCCCAGGAGTGGTATAGCTGGGCCTTGAGCTAGAGCTATTCCCAATTTTCTGGGAAACTGTCAAAATGATTTTCAGAGTGGTTGTACAAGTTTACATTCCCAACAGCAATGGAAAATATCCGTTGTTTCATATCCATGCCAGCATGTGCTGTCTTTTGAGTGTTTGATGTTGGCCGTTCTGATGGATATAAGGTGAAATTGCAGTCATTTTGCTTTGCATTTCTTTGATGACTAAGGATGTTGAACATTTTTGTAAGTGCTTCTTAGCCGTTAGAGATTCCCTTGTTGAGAATTCTCTGTTTAACTCTGTATCCCTTTATTTATTTTTTTTTAATTTTTAAATTTTTTTATTCAATATTTTTTTATTTACATTTCAACTGATTTCCCCTTTTCTGGCCCCCCAACTCCCCGAAAGTCACATAAGCCCCCTTCCCTCCCCCTGTTCTCCCACCCACACCTTCCCACTTCCCTGTGGTTTTGCCCTGTATTGTTACACTGAGTCTTGCCAGAACCAGGGGCCACTCATCCGTTCTTTATGTACCTCATTTGATGTGTGGATTATGTTTTGGGTATTCCAATTTTCTAGGCTAATATCCACTTATTAGTGAGTGCATACCATGATTGATCTTTTGAGACTGGGTTACCTTACTTAGTATGATGTTCTCCAGCTCCATCCATTTGTCTAAGAATTTCATGAATTCATTGTTTCTAATGGCTGAATAGTACTCCATTGTGTATATATACAGCATTTTTTGCATCCATTCTTCCGTTGAGGGATACCTGAGTTCTTTCCAGTTTCTGGTTATCATAAATAGGGCTGCTATGAACATAGTGGAGCACGTATCCTTATTACATGCTGAGGAATCCTCTGGGTATATGGCCAGGAGTGGTATAGCAAGATCCTCTGTAAGTGATGCGCCCAGTTTTCTGAGGAACCACCAGACTGATTTCCAAAGTGGTTGTACCAATTTGCAACCCCACCAGCAGTTGAGGAGGGTTCCTCTTTCTCCACATCCTTGCTAACACTTGCTGTCTCCTGAATTTTTTTTTTTACTATCTTTTATTCAATAATGCTTTTTTTTTAAATTTTTTTAATTCGATATAATTTATTTACATTTCAAATGATTTCCCCTTTTCTAGCCCCCCCCACTCCCCGGAAGTCCCGTAAGCCCCCTTCTCTTCCCCTGTCTTCCCACCCACCCCTTCCCACTTCCCCGTTCTGGTTTTGCCGAATACTGCTTCACTGAGTCTTTCCAGAACAAGGGGCCACTCTTCCCTTCTTCTTGTACCTCATTTGTTGTGTGGATTATGTTTTGGGTATTCCAGTTTTCTAGGTTAATATCCACTTATTAGTGAGTGCATACCATGACTGATCTTTTGAGACTGGGCTACCTTACATAGTATGATGTTCTCCAGCTCCATCCATTTGTCTAAGAATTTCATGAATTCATTGTTTCTAATGGCTGAATAGTACTCCATTGTGTATATATACAACATTTTTTGCATCCATTCTTCCGTTGAGGGATACCTGAGTTCTTTCCAGTTTCTGGTTATTATAAATAGGGCTGCTATGAACATAGTGGAGCACGTATCCTTATTACATGCTGAGGAATCCTCTGGGTATATGGCCAGGAGTGGTATAGCAAGATCCTCTGTAAGTGATGCGCCCAGTTTTCTGAGGAACCACCAGACTGATTTCCAAAGTGGTTGTACCAATTTGCAACCCCACCAGCAGTTGAGGAGGGTTTCTCTTTCTCCACATCCTTGCTAACACCTGCTGTCTCCTGAATTTTTAATCTTAGCCATTCTGACTGGTGTAAGGTGAAATCTCAGGGTTGTTTTGATTTGCATTTCCCTAATGACTAATGAAGTTGAGCATTTTTTAAGATGCTTCTCAGCCATCTGAAATTCTTCAGGTGAAAATTCTTTGTTTAGCTCTGTACCCCATTTTTAATAGGGTTATTTGGTTTTCTGGGGTCTAACTTCTTGAGTTCTTTGTATATATTGGATATTAGCCCTCTATCTGATGCAGTGTTGGTGAAGATCTTTCCCCAATTTGTTGGTTGCTGATTTGTCCTTTTGATTGTGTCCTTTGCCTTACAGAAACTTTGTAATTTTATGAGGTCCTATTTGTCAATTCTTGATCTTAGAGCATATGCTATTGGTGCTCTGGGGTGACTCTTACAAAACATGTGAAAGATCTGTATGACAAAAACTTCAAGACTCTGAAGAAGGAAATGGAAGAAGACCTCAAAAAATGGAAAAATCTCCCATGCTCATGGATCGGCAGGATTAATATAGTTAAAATGGCCATTTTGCCAAAAGCAATATACAAATTCAATGCAATACCCATCAAAATCCCAACTCAGTTCTTCATAGAGTTAGAAAGAGCAATTCTCAAATTCATCTGGAATACCAAAAAACCAAGAATAGCTAAAACTATTCTCGACAACAAAAGAAATTCTGGGGTAATCATTATCCCTGACCTCAAGCAATACTACAGAGCAATAGTGTTAAAAACTGCTTGGTATTGGTACAGTGACAGGCAGGCAGATCAATGGAACAGGATTGAAGATCCAGAAATGAACCCACACACCTATGGCCACTTGATCCTCAACAAAGGGGCTGAAAACATCTAATGGAAAAAAGATAGCCTTTCAACAAATGATGCTCGTTCAACTGGAGGTCAGCATGCAGAAGAATGTGAATTAATCCATCCTTATCTCCTTGTACTAAGCTCAACTCCAAATGGATCAAGGACCTCCACATAAAACCAGACACTCTAAGCTAATAGAAAAGAAACTGGGGAAGACCCTTGAGGTCATCAGTATAGGGGGAAAGTTCCTGAACAGAACTCCCTTTTTTAAATTGAGTTACTTGGTTTATTGATGTCTGTTTTTTAAATTTCTTTAAATATAGTGGATATTAGTTCTTTGTCAGATGAAGTGTTGGTGAAGAATATTCCCCAACCTATAGGCTGTTGTTCTATCCTATTTACAGTGTCCTTTGCCTTAAAGAAGCTTTTTAGTTTCATGAGGTACCATTTATCAATTGTTAAACTTAGTGCCTGAGCCACTGGTGTTCTTTTCAGAAAGTTGTCTCTTATACCGTGACATTCAAGGATATTTCCTACTTTCTCATCTATTAGATCTAGTGTATCTGTTTTTCTATTGAGGTCTTTGATCTACTTGCAGTTGAGTTTTGTGTAGAGTGATAAATATGGACCTATTTGTGTTCTTATACATACAGACAATCAGTTAGACCAGTATCATTTGTTGAAGATGCTTTCTTTTTTTCCATTGTATAGTTTTTGCTTCTTTGTCAAAAATCAAGTGTAAGCTTAGACTTTTTAAAACCTACTTTAATAGTGGTTCTCAAACACTTCAAACTGTTCTAGGCCACCTAACACAGGTAGTGGAAAAGAAAAGTTAATTGTAAATGGGGTCTGTGGATTTGTTTAGAAACAATTATTTAAGGGAAAGTACAATCTTCATTGTTAGGATATCAGCAGTTCAGTCCAAAAGACCAAACATGAATCAGAAGTAGTGGCTCCATTCAGAAGAAACCACAAGGCTCTGCTGAATAGCCATGAGTTTATGGAAGTGGCAAGAAATAGCCAGAATATCACAAGAAGTTCTCTGTAGCAATTTTCTCTATGAAGTCAGGACAACTGAAGATCAGAAAAGACTACCAAAGCATTGCAGGGTGTTTCAGTGCAATAGCATCAACACAGACCAGCAAAGTGTTGCAAGGTGAACCAATGCAAGAACATCCTCTTACTCTTTGTGGAGTTATATTCATATTCTTCCTAAGCATCATGCACTCTCTTAAGTATCTAGTACAGCAAAACATAACACACCCCTTCACAAGACAGCTTCCAGAAAAACATCACACACTGAGTCTCCAAAGGAACCAGGAATTTCCACTTCAATCAAGTGTCCATAGATGCATAGGTTTGTTTCAGGATCTTTGATTTTATTCTATTAATCAAACTGTCAGTTTCTATAACAATTTCACACCATTTTTGTTATTATTGGTTTGTAGTACAGCTTGAGATCAGGGATAGAGATACTTCCATGTTTTTCTTTGTTGTACAGGACTGTTTTTGTTATCTTATTTTTTTATTTTCCCATATAAAGATGAGAATTGTTCTCTCAATGTCTGTAAACAATTGTGTTCAAAGTTTTACTGGAATTGTATTTAATCTGTAGGTGACTTTTGGTATGATGTCCATTTTTTTGGTGTTAATTCTACTGATCATGAGCATGGGAGATCTGTCCATACCTTTTTCAATTTCTTCTTCAAAGACTTGGGAGTTTTTATCATACAGGTTTTTAACTTGCTTTGTTAGAGTTATGCCAAGATATTTTATATCATTTCTGCCTATTGTGAAGGGTGTTGTTCCCCTGACTTCTCAGCAGGTTTATTGCTTGGTGTACTGTAAGTTTCTTGTAGGTTGAAAGGCACTTCTTTTTTAAGGATAGGGAGATTTTCTTCTATGGTTTTTCTTGAAGATATTTTCTGGGCCTTTGAGCTGGGAATATTCATATTCTTCTATTCCTGTCAGTCTTAGAATTAGTCTTTTAATAATGTTCCAAACTTAGTTTTGTGTCATGAACATTTTAGATTTTATAGTTTCTTTTATGAATGTCTCAACAACTTCTGTTGTATTTATGACTCTTCCATCTCTTGCATTCTGTTGGTGATACTTGCATCTGTAGTTTCTGTTCTCTTTCCTATGTTTTCCATCTCCAGGATTGCCTCAGTTTATGTTTTATTTGTTGCTTCTATTTCCATTTTTAGTTCTCAGACATTTTTATTCATTTCCTTCACTTGTTTGATTTTATTTTCCTGTATTAATTTAGGAGATTTATTTATTTTCTGTATAAAGGCCTTTATAATCTTTATAAGTTTGGATTTAGCATAAATTTCTTGTGTTTTGGCTCTGTTAGGATATCTAGGGCCTTCTGTAGCAGGATAGCTGGGTTCTGGTGGTATCACATTGCCCTGGTTGTTGTTTGATTATGTTCTTATGCTATCTTTTAGCCATCTAGTTGTCCTTGGTATTGGCTGAATGATTATAATACCAGAAGGACTCCTTGGGAAGACAAGGAGAGCCATGGGCCAGACAAGAGATGTTAGGTGTCAGTGCACAGCTTACCTATGCTGTCTGTGCCTCAGGAGGACCCAGATGGCAAGGGATTGGTGGAGGAAGATTCCAGGCTGTTGTTTCTGTTTCTTACCCCTTGAAGGCCTCTATGGGGAAGCAGGATATGGTAAGGCTGAGCCCATTGTAGGAGGTACCATTCCTGGGGGATGGGGTTGTAGTGCTCAGAACTCGGATAGGCTTTGAAGACAGGTAGCAGGCAGCTAGGATATGAAGGAAATAGTTGCAAGATTCTAATGTCTTTTAGACTGAGCTGATAGAGGTCAAAGATGAAGTGCCATCTAAAACAGTTCACCAAAGAATGTTGAAGTTAATATTTTCCTGGTCTTATCTTTCATATTCATCTAGAGGTTTAACAAATGGCTGATCATATCTATATTGTATTATGGCTTCTCTTCATGGTTTTCTGCCCAAACAGATCTTCGTAGTGTCTTGATATCAATTCTCACTGTGACAGGATAGGCTAAACTCTTTGCCTTCCATGGATCATTTTGGTGCTTCATTTGAAATAATACTTTTAATAACCTAAAATGATATAGTAGGACTATGAGACAACACTAATAATATTAGAAAGGGGGTATTAAGAAATGTTTTAAATGTGAGCTACTGTTATTTATGTTTTATTATTAATATTTTAAATAAAAGGACTAACATTAAAGCTAAAAACAAATATCAAAATAATTACAAATGTAATTAGTAAAAATTTAGTGTTTTCATAGCCATGCCTTTAAAGATAATTTAGCAACTTAAATGAAACATGCATAAAGTTTGGAATCAGGAAAATATTGTATATGATGAGAAAGTAGATAATTCTCTAATGGTGGCTAGACACAAAACACCTCGTCCCATGTATTTGTCATTGATCCATTTGTATCAGACATTTTTCCTGTGTTTTGATTTGGAATTTCAGACACTTAATCTCATTGTGTTTTGTTCAACCTCCTCCTGAAACTACAAATTTCTCATGTAGGGAATAAACAAGGTGATGGCCTACTTTGCTCGATATACAGTTCTCTCTAAGAATCCCTGTGATGCCTTAGCTTTGGATAAAAACCTTCCAACTCTGTAGTCTGTGGTCTTCTTTGCATTGAGACTCAGGTGCGGTCTCTGCAGTACCCTCTGCTGGCTTTTCAGAAATGAGCATGCAGCTTTAAATGTTGACCATTTGACTTGAGATTAAAATATTTCAATATCTTTATGGAGCCAATATAAAATAATAGCAGAAGTTTAAATGCCACTATTTGAAACTATCTTTATGAAAAAGCAACTAGGGAGTTAATGGTGGCAAATATTCAGATTGCTGGTGAAGTCCAGAATAACCCTACTTTATCTCTACTAGTGCATAGTATCTTGCTTGTGAATTATATACAGAAGCCGTATGAGGAACAGCATCCAATATCTAAATTAATGGTAATCTTGTCCCAAATAAATAGGCTAATTAACATTACTATAATGAAAACACAGTTTCTTATTCTGTACTCCTGGTATATAGATTATTTAATAAAAGACAGTCATGGATGTTTCTTTAACTGGGAGAAGAGATGCCAAGTTGTCAATACTAAACCATCTCTTTTCCTTCAGAGACCTCTAGTGTAGTAGCAGCATCGTGAGCTCACTCATTGTTTTTGATGCCTGGCTGTTTGCAAAATTTGAAAGTCTATTGAGTTGCTCTAGGATCCTTAGAAATTTAATATGTACGGTGATAATGGGGGTAGATATTTTCCCTTGGCTGGCTTTAATTGTGTGTGTGTGCACACGTGTGTGTGTGTGTGTGTGTGCACACGTGTGTGTGTGTGTGTGTGTGCGCGCGCATGTGTGTGTTACAGTGAAAAATTAAAAAAAAACTAGCCTTGTCAAAATACTTTTTTGTTCATTGAAGGAAAAAATTCAGACTTGTCTGCATTTATGTTGATTGTGAGGAAACTTGAGTCAAACTGAATGAACCTGTTTTTGCAGAAATGGCAATTTGTTAGTACTAGAAGTTTTATTTTTTTATTGACTAAGTAATAGATATAAAGAGACCTGTTTTTCAGTCTTCTGACTTGAATGTTACCATGAGGCAATTTCAGAGTGGTTTTGAGTAATTCCCTTCTAAAGAGCACGCATATTCTCTGTGTTTTTGTCTTATTGACCTTTTGCAAAAGCAGAGGCAGGTAATAGACTGCGTGACAACACAATAGTTTATTTTTTAAAATCCCCAATTTTGCACTAGAAAACCACACTGGAAAACACTGCTATACTAATTTGAGCTCCTCAAGCTGTATGGCTGGGTTTTTCTCTGAGAAAGCACTGCACATTACGTTATTAAGGTGGTGGAACCTAAATGATTTCAGAACAGCAGGGCTTCCAGGTATCATATGTTAGAGAGCTTCACCTCTAAGCCCACTTTTGGTAACCTATCTACAGCAGGCCAAATCATCATCAGCCTCCAAAATGCAGCACATTTCTACAGGCGGCATGGGTTGCATATTCTCCCTGAGTGCATGTGCTATAGCCCCTTATAAAAAGGCAGTGACTCCTCTTCCCTCCCTCTTTCCTTCTCCTCACCCTCACTCAAAGACAGGCTCTGCACACACACACCCCTAATAAACCTCTCTCATGAGATCTGCTGCATCGTATTACCTTGTGGCATTTACAGCTAGGGTATTAAATTATTAGCACCATGATTGCCATGAATGCCAAAGAAATATTTGCACATTGTATGATATCTATCTTTGAACTTCTCTTTTAAATTTTATTAAATAAATCTTTTTTTTTTTTTTTAATTTTTTTTTTTAATTTCTTTTTTTTTTTTATTTGATATAATTTATTTACATTTCAAATGATTTCCCCTTTTCTAGCCCCCCCCCACTCCCCGAAAGTCCCGTAAGCCCCCTTCTCTTCCCCTGTCCTCCCTCCCACCCCTTCCCAGTTCCCCGTTCTGGTTTTGCCAAATACTGTTTCACTGAGTCTTTCCAGAACCAGGGACCACTCCTGCTTTCTTCTTGTATCTCATTTGATGTGTGGATTATGTTTTGGGTATTCCAGTTTTCTAGGTTAATAACCACTTATTAGTGAGTGCATACCATGATTCACCTTTTGAGACTGGGTTACCTCACTTAGTATGATGTTCTCTAGCTCCATCCATTTGCCTAAGAATTTCATGAATTCATTGTTTCTAATGGCTGAATAGTACTCCATTGTGTAGATATACCACATTTTTTGTATCCACTCTTCTGTTGAGGGATACCTGGGTTCTTTCCAGCATCTGGCAATTATAAATAGGGCTGCTATGAACATAGTAGAGCATGTATCCTTATTACATGGTGGGGAATCCTCTGGGTATATGCCCAGGAGTGGTATAGCAGGATCTTCTGGAAGTGAGGTGCCCAGTTTTCGGAGGAACCGCCAGACTGATTTCCAGAGTGGTTGTACCAATTTGCAACCCCACCAGCAGTGGAGGAGTGTTCCTCTTTCTCCGCACCCTCTCCAACACCTGCTGTCTCCTGAATTTTTAATCTTAGCCATTCTGACTGGTGTAAGATGAAATCTTAGGGTTGTTTTGATTTGCATTTCCCTAATGACTAATGAAGTGGAGCATTTTTTAAGATGCTTCTCCGCCATCCGAAGTTCTTCAGGTGAGAATTCTTTGTTTAACTCTGTACCCCATTTTTTAATAGGGTTGTTCGGTTTTCTGGAGTCTAACTTCTTGAGTTCTTTATATATATTGGATATTAGCCCTCTATCTGATGTAGGATTGGTGAAGATCTTTTCCCAATTTGTTGGTTGCCGATCTGTCCTCTTGATGGTGTCCTTTGCCTTACAGAAACTCTGTAACCTTATGAGGTCCCATTTGTCAATTCTTGCTCTTAGAGCATACGCTATTGGTGTTCTGTTCAGAAACTTTCTCCCTGTACCGATGTCCTCAAGGGTCTTCCCCAGTTTCTTTTCTATTAGCTTCAGAGTGTCTGGCTTTATGTGGAGGTCCTTGATCCATTTGGATTTGAGCTTAGTACAAGGAGACAAGGATGGATCAATTCGCATTCTTCTGCATGCTGACCTCCAGTTGAACCAGCACCATTTGTTGAAAAGGCTATCTTTTTTCCATTGGATGTTTTCAGCCTCTTTGTCGAGGATCAAGTGGCCATAGGTGTGTGGGTTCATTTCTGGATCTTCAATCCTGTTCCATTGATCCTCCTGCCTGTCACTGTACCAATACCATGCAGTTTTTAACACTATTGCTCTGTAGTATTGCTTGAGGTCAGGGATACTGATTCCCCCAGATTTTCTTTTGTTGCTGAGAATAGTTTTAGCTATCCTGGGTTTTTTGTTGTTCCAGATGAATTTGATAATTGCTCTTTCTAACTCTGTGAAGAATTGAGTTGGGATTTTGATGGGTATTGCATTGAATCTGTATAGTGCTTTAGAAGAAGGAAATGGAAGAAGACCTCAAAAAATGGGAAAACCTCCCATGCTCATGGATCGGTAGAATCAATATAGTTAAAATGGCCATTTTGCCTAAATAAATCTTATTGTTGTGATTTAATTGTGTGTGTGTGTGTGTGTGTGTGTATGTTTAATGTATGTGTTGGGTGTGGTGTTGGTAGATGTATGTATGTGTGTTTGGTAGTTGAGGGGTGTGTGTGCATTGTATGTGCATGTGTTCTATGGTGTGTATGCTTGTGTGTGTATGTGTGTGTGGTGTATGAATATATGTGTAATATGTGTGTGTATAATATCCCATGGAGGCCAGGGGCTTCTGATGCCTTCAGAGTCCCGGTTTCAGACAGTTGATGGGAAGCAAACCCTTGTTAAGAGAATTCCCTTGATTACCTGCTGGGCCATCTCTGCAGCTTCCTTTAACTGTTTAACTGAGCTCCCAGTCTGGGAAAAATTAATCAATCAATCATGAATTAAACTAAACAATCAGTCAGTAGAATCCAAACCAGAGAAAAGTAAAAGTTATTTCTCTTTGTGTGCAGTAAGATTCTATACTGAGAAATTTTTATAAAAATATAATTTGAAATAATAAATGAATTCATTGATTTAGCATATACATTGTAGAAATATGAGAAATGGTAAAAAAGAGAAATTTCTGTGTAGGACTTTATCATTTTTGTTTTTTCTCAGTAGAATAGTAGTAAATATTAGGTGAGTTAAAAAGAGAACCCAAAGGTTACATAACAGCCACAACACATTTCTGTTAAAGAATTAGGTTTTATGTGTCCTGCCTATGAAATGTGCAGGGACAAGACAAAGCAGAGATGGAGAGAATGACCAACCAAAGACTGGCCTAAGTTGAGACCTATCCTATGGGAAAGAACCAATCCCTGACACTATAATGATACTGTTATGCTTGCAGACAGGAGCCTAGCAAAATAGTCTTCTGAGAGGCTCCATCCAGTGTCTAATGGAAACAGACAAACATTAGATGGAGTTCAGGGAATGTAGTGGACGAGTTGGGGGAAAGATTGAGGAACTGAAAGGGGACAAGGACTCCACAGGAAGACCAACAGCCAACTAGCCTGGATTCTTAGGGGCTCCCAGAGACTGAATCAACCAAAGAGTGAGCACAGGCTGGACTTAAGCACCCTCACCCCACACATATGTAGTAGAAGCGCAGCTTGGTCTTCATGCTGTTCTCCCAACAACTGGGGCAGGGGCTGTCCCAGAATCTGTTGCCTATCTATAGATCCTATTCCCCTAACTGGACTGCCTTGTCTGGCCTCAGTGGGAGAGGATGTACCTCTAGTCCTATAGTGACTTGGTGAGCGTGCGCGCGCGTGTGTGTGTGTGTGTGTGTGTGTGTATGTGTGTGTGTGTGCTTGTGTGTGTGCTTGTGTGTGTATACATGTGCGCATGCATGTGCATGATACCCATGGTGGGGCTCCCCCTTCTCAGAGGGTGGGAGAATGGGAGGTAGAAATCTGTTTAGGGCTGGGCTACCCATGCTTTTAATCCCAGCACTTGGGAAGCAGGTAGATTTCTAAGTTCAAGGCTAACCTTGTCTACAGAGTGAGTTCCAGGACAGTCAGGTCTACACAGAGAAACCCTGTCTCAAAAAACCAAAAAGAAAAAAGAAAGAAAGAAATGTGTATAGGATCTGTGTGAGGCAGTAATGGCAAGAAGGAGAGGGGGTAGAGCAATCACAGCAATTCTTTACATGGAAGAATCAGAAAATCAAAAGTTTTAGTTTCCATAGATAAGACCGTCTGACTAGCTCTAAGAGGCAATCCCTTGAGCTAGCATTGCTCATTGCATTTGAACCTTCAATATGTGTCACTCCCTGTGATCAAGGCGCCATTTTAGCAATTGGACACATTTCTCATTCCCAATGTCTTGCAGTGTGGTGGGCTGGAGGTGCTTATATGTACAACCCAAGACATTATGGTGGTATTATGCCAAGGTTTATTCGCGTATTCATTCCACACATGTGCTTTGAGCTCTCCCTGTGCTGCAAGCCTGTTGTAGGCACATGATGAACAATGACTCATGTGCTGACTAGTTACGTGACTTTTCAGTCACATTTGAACTGAAAACTTCCATTAAACCCCATTATTGTCTTTATCAGAAACTTACAACGAGTTTAGAAATTACTAAAATGATGATATATAGTGAGTTGAAGTGATAGGTGATATTTTTCATCAAGAGTGGATTTTTGTTGTTTGTTTTTGTTTTTTTACATCCTGTAAGGAAGAAAATGGTCTCAATGAAGGTTTAGTCAATCTAAAAGGATTTGTCTCACTATCATGGTCTAAGGGTCTTAGGAGAGGAGGATTATTTGAGTTTATGTTGGTCCTTGGAAATGACATAAAGTTGTTTTACTTGATTAAATGAAGTATTTTTGAATTGAGTTCAAAAACGTTGTCCTGCTGTTCATTGGGAGAAATGCTGTGTTGCTGATGTTACTAATGGAGATTAAAAGATTTCATATCCTTGTAAAACATTTGAATGCCACCAACAGGGTTAGGAGTGGCATTAGAGTGAGTGGAGAAGGTGCCTGTTTCATGAGCTGCCATTCCCTTGTAGAATAGAAAAACAGAAGCTAGCATCATCCCACTGTGTATACTTATTTCTATGAAGGTGTCTGGTAGGAAAATAGCGGTTACATTAGTAATCCTCTCGGTGAGAAAGGATGAGTATATAGTACAGAAGTAAAAATTGGCTTCATAATTCAGAACAGAGAAGGATTACCTTCCCCTGAAACACCTAGGGCTCAGAGTCAAACCCTGGAAGTTATCAAGGCAATATCCTCAGTGAAATTATTCTGCTGAGACTGGAGGCACCTGAGCTTTACAGCCAGGAAAGAGGATACCATTTGAAATGCAAATAAAGCAAATATCTAATAAAATAAATAAATAAATTATATATATATATATATATATATATATATATATATATATATGAAAAGAATTATTTCCACGGACCTTAGCACTATAAAAACAATGTGCTATTTTGAAATGGGAGTTTTTAATTGAATTTGAGGTTAATTATTCCTTTGTAAAAAATGAGGAAAACAAAAGTAAACAATATGTTCGTTACTCAAAATTACAATCTATATATGTGATAACAAAAGTTCATGGTTAAAAAGAGAAACCAGGGCTTATGGTTTTCTTGAAATATCTGGACTTGCTCAAGTTTATAAAGCAAAGCCTAGAATTCCTCACTGCTG
Organism: Apodemus sylvaticus; assembly: GCF_947179515.1. Classification (NCBI taxonomy): domain Eukaryota; kingdom Metazoa; phylum Chordata; class Mammalia; order Rodentia; family Muridae; genus Apodemus; species Apodemus sylvaticus. The sequence goes on from NC_067484.1 coordinate 82,613,927, forward strand.
GGATTTATGTATAATATTGTGTTTATTTCTGCTTCTTAGCAGCTCAAATTCCATGGCCTCTGGTTTATTAACTAAAAGATTAAAGGCATAAATTATCATAAGTAATGCAATGCTTCTATAGACAGTATAAAAGAAAAAAACTTTATTTCCAAAGAAATGCAGTCATGTTGGCCACATTAATTAGTACCCCAGAGAAAATTATTAGGTCCTTTGGCATATATTTTTTTACAATAGAAGAAAATAAAATTTTTTGGCGAGGGGCTTTAATTACTCATAGCTGCCCCAGCAGCTTATATATTTTTCATTTCTCCATTTGTTTTAACTTATGAGTGCTTGGTATGCTTCCCTGGAATTTCATGGGCTCTGGACCGCAGATGTTACATTCTGTTGCACATTTTCTGTCAGGCAGTGTTAGCTTTGGAGGCTAGGATGCATTCAGGGTTGAGTGCCCTCAGCAAAAGAGCGAGTTCTTCCAACAGGCATTCCACGTCTGGCTGACTCTCATTAGGTGATATCAGCAGTCATTTGTCTTAGCGCCTAATACAATCTCATTACAAACAATGCATTCCACAGATGCGCTTTTATGGATTTTTTCTTGGCATACCATCATCCTTAGACTACTTGGGGTAATAATAAAACATAGGTAAGGTATTCCCTCATTATCTACCAATATTTTAGAGAGTTAATTGGTTTGACATTTTATAGTTCTTCAAGGTGACCATAGTTTTTACTATTATGAACTTAGCATTTATTTCTTTCATGGACCCAACTATAAATCAGGGTGTCATGCTGCACAATTTGTTTCTGCTGATTTCATGGGTGCTTGTGACTATTTTTTAGGAAATAAGAAAACATACCTACAAACATAAAAATATTTATGCATCTGTCACTATGAATTTTATTGATGCAGATAAATAAAACTTAAGACTATAAAATAAAAAAATAGTCTAACAAAGTCTCTCTGAATTTTATTCCCATGCACCCTCAGCATGAGTCAGGAATGATGGATTATGACTGCAAACATAATAAAACTAGAATAAATAAAAATAGAATTATATCACTGCTCAATTATTTTATCCAACAATTCACAAATAACACAGTATTCTGAAATATTAACAGGAAAGCAGCCAATACTGCTGTCAAGAATAATGTTGACGTAGTTTAAGATTCTTCCAACAATTCTCCTTGTTCTTTAATTATACCCACTGAGTCAGCAGAATTACAGTAGGGAAGATCACTTGGAACAATTTTCTCTGTACTTGACATGGTTGTATAGGCTAAGCATTTCCAATGCAAATCTAAAGCATGAAATGTTCTCTGGGTAGGATGTATTGAACAGCATGTGATGCCACAGAGAGAAAATAATGTGCCTGATCCCATGGACACAAAGATTCAGCCAGTGCCATCGATTAGATACATACTTAGTTTCATTTTGCCTTCTGTTTTTGTATATTTAAATTTTATTTTTGGGGGGCTAGAGAGATGGCTCAGCGGTTGAGAAGCCCTGAGTTCAGGTCCTGGTAACCACATGGTGGCCCAGGCCATCTGTGATGGGGTCTGACGCCCTCTTCTGGTGTGTCTGGGGACAGCTACAGTGTACTTATATAATAAACAAGTCTTTTTGACTTGTCATGATGGTTTTAATTAGGTTATTGTTTTTGTACTTTAACTTATATTTGTTCAATTTAAGAGAACATTAGAAACACGTATTACTTTTTCATATATACACCTTTTTGTAAAGATTGTGACTTTACTATGAAACATGGAAATGATTTCAAGATGTTTATGGAGATAAACAAAGTTTCCTTCATATGCTAGTTATTTAAATATAACTTGTTATTATACAATGAAAGGCATTTTTGCTTTTAGACATTAAAGACTATCTTAAACGTTTTTGCTCTTGGTTTTTGGTGACACGTTTTTTTGACATTCGTGGGGTTTTTTTTTATTTGATATATTTTTTTTTTTTACATTTCAAATAATTTCCCCTTTCCTGGCTCCCCACTTCCTGAAATTCCCATAAGCCCTCTTACCTCCCCCTATTCCCTCATCCACCCCTTCCCACTTCCCTGTTCTGGTATTGATCTACACTGCTGCACTGAGCCTTTCCAGAACCAGGGGCCACTCCTCTGCTCTTCTTGGACATCATTATCATTTGTTGTGTGGATTATGACTTGGGTATTCCAAGTTTCTTTAAAAAATTATTTTATAAGTGCCAGGTTGATTATTTACAAAATTTTTGTTCTGAAGGATAAGGTGATAGTTTTACTGATAGGCAAAATAATGAAACATCATCGTGCCGGGCAGTGGTGACACACGCCTGAAATCCCAGCACTTGGGAGGCAGAGGCAGGTGGATTTCTGAGCTCAAGGCCAGCCTGGTCTATAGAGTGAGTTCCAGGACAGCCAGGGCTATACAGAGAAACCCTGTTTTGAAATACAAACAACAACAACAATAATAACAAAAACAAAACGAGAGAGAGAGAGAGAGAGAGAGAGAGACAGAGAGACAGAGAGACAGAGAGAGAGAGAGAGAGAGAAAGAAAGAAAGAAAGAAAGAAAGAAAAAGAAAGAAAGAAAGAAAGAAAGAAAGAAAGAAAGAAAGAAAGAAAGAAAGAAAGAAAGAAAGAAAGAAAGAAAAATTAAGGTCATTGAATTCTAGTAAATAATCCAGGCTCCGGGCCAGATAATCAGAATTTAAATATACATCTGCAGAAATCTGATTGCTCATATTGCATTAACGTAAGTGCTTCCAATAAGTTTCTTGTGGGTTTAAATCAACTGTCTGGTTATACTCAGTGAATGTAGTTTCTGATGAATGTTTAAGTAGAGGGAAAATGGGCCTCTGCTTTCATTTAAGTGACTCAGTATTTGTATAGAATGATGCAGCATGTTTCACAGTTAATACTCTGTTTTTGAGTGTCTAGGAGACACATGCCACAGATCAGTTTACCTTTCTAGCATCAGTTCAGTTGTCTGAAGAGTGGCATCAGTCCTATGTATGAGACAGCAGCTTGCTGAGTGCCATGGCACCTACTGGCCAGACGGCAGGGAATAGTGTATGCCCAGGAGTGGTCTAGCTGGGTCCTCGGGTAATACTATGTCCAATTTTCTGAGGAACCACCAGACTGATTTCCAGAGTGGTTGTACCAGCTTGCAATCCTACCAACAATGGAGGAATGGTCCTTTTTCTACACATCCTCGTCAGCATCTGCTTTCTCCTGAGCTTTGGATCTTAGCCATTCTGACTGGTATGAAGCGGAATCTCAGGGTTTTTTAAAAAATGGGTAGAAAGGTTTATTTGGGCTTATGGAACAGATGAATAAGATTTCTTTATGGTAAAAAAGATGGTAGGAGTGAAGCAAATTGAGAGCTCACATCTTGAACTGTTAATAGGAAGCAGAAGAAACCCAAAATGATAACTCTCAAAGTCAGCCTCCTGTGACATACTTCTTCTAAGAAAGCCATGACTCCAATACTCCTAAACAGAGTCATCAACTGAGGACCAGGTATTTAAATGATTGAGATTACCAATGACATTTTAATTCAAACCATCACATTGTGCTCAACGGCCCACAAGATCTCATGGGCGGAGATATCATAAAACAAAGTATTCATAGTAACCAAGCTCGCTCAGTCAATCAACAGGTTCTCCAGCACAGGAGTGAGGATTAACAAGAAAAAGACAATTAGATAATGCTGCAGCATGACCCCAGTCAGTTCTGAAACTGAAGGCGGGTTTAATTTTTTCCAATCCACTTTTATACCATTTTAATTATATGCAAGTACTGAAGGCAGTATTAGTACAATGAGGAACAAGCAAGACTGTAAACACAAAATAGTCAAGGCAGTAAACAAAGTCCTGTGATTACAGTGACAGTCGTTTCCAAGTTAGATTCCTGCTTGAGCTTACATGCTGGTCATTGCCTAATGTCAGATTCCTGCCTGGAGCCTGAGTCCTTGTCCTTGACCAGTGCCAGGCTCCTTCCAGGTGGCACGGCACCCCAATAAGGCTCTCTACATTATCATGCCAACCCTCTTTGAAAGTCCAAAGTCTCTCCTGAGATGCAAGTCAATCTCCTAACTGTAATTTTCCAGTAAAACACAGCAACCAAACTGCACACTTCCAACATATAATGGCATATAATATACATTACCATTCCAAAATAGAAGAATGGGGCTTAGCAAGTAAATACTAGATGAAAACAAGACTAAATAAAACACAAGGGAAAACACCAAATTCTCTAGCTCTGTCTGTCTTTCCATCCTTGCTGCTTACAACATCCATGTACTCTTATGCGTTCTCTACCCTCTGTATTCAGCTTACCATGTGCCTTAGTTAGGGTTTTATTGCTGTGAACAGAAACTATAAGCAAGGCAAGTCTTATAAAGGACAACATGTAATTGGGGCTGGCTTGTAGCTTTAGAGGCTCAGTTGATTATCATGAAGGCAGGAATATGGCAGCATCCAGGCGGGCATTATGGAGGAGGAGCTGAGAGTTCATTTTTGCTTTTTTTTTTAATTAGATATTTTCTTTATTCACATTTCAAATGTTATCCCCTTTTCTCCTTTCCCCTCATGAGAGTCTCTGTGAGTGCCTGACAAATACAGAAATGGATGCTCACAGCGAACCTTTGGACTGAGCACAGGGTCCCCAATGGAGGAGCTAGAGAAAGGACCTAAGGAGCTGAAGGGGTTTGCAACAATATGAACCAACCAGTACCCCCAGAGCTCCCAGGGACTAAACCACCAACCAAAGAGTACACATGGAGGGACCTATGGCTCTAGCCACATATGTAGCAGAAGATGGCCTTGTTGGACATTGATGGGAGGAGAGGCCCTTGGTCTAGGGAAGGCTTGATGCCCCAGTGTAGAGGAATGCCGGGGCAGGGAGGCAGGAGTGGGTAGATAGTGAGCAGGGGGAGTGGGGATGGGATAGGGATTTTTTAGGAGGGTAAACTCAGGGTTGTTTTAATTTGCATTTCCCTGATGACTAAGGATATTGAACATTTCTTTAGGTGCTTCTTGGCCATTCAATATACCTCAGTTGCGAATTCTTTGTTTAGCTCTATACCCCATTTTAAAAATATTTTTAATTAATTATTTTTATACACTCCATATTTTATTTCCCAGCCAACCCCTGTCTATCCTCTGACTGTTCCACATCCCATACTTCCTCTCCTCCCCTTCCTCCTTACCCCTCACCCCATCTGGCCTCGAAACTCCCTGGGGCCTCCAGTCTCTTGAGGGTTAAATGCCTCATCTCTGAATGAGCATAGACCTCGTAGTCCTCAATTGTATGTGTGCTAAGGGCCTCATATCGTCTGATTTATGCTGCCTGTTTGGTGGTCCAATGTTTGAGAAAACCCCGGGGATTCAGATTAATTGAGACTGTTGGTCCTCCTACAAGGTCACCCTTCTCCTCAGCTTCATCTGGCCTTCCCTAATTCAACAACAGGGGTCAGTTGCTTCTGTTCATTGGTTGGGTACAAATATCTGCATCTGACTCTCCAGATGTTTGTTGGGTCTTCCAGAGTGCTATCATGCTAGGTCCCTTTTTGTGAACCCTCCATAGTCTCAGTGATGGTGTCAGGCCTTGGGACCTCCCCTTGCGCTGTATTCCACTTTGAGCTTGTTGCTGGACCTTCTTTTCCTCAGGCTCCATACTCCATTTCCATCCCTGCAATTCTTTCAGGCAGGAACAATTATGGGTCAGAGTTATGACTGTGGGATGGCCCCCCTCTCCCTCGTTTGAAGCCCTGTCTTTCTGCTGAAGTTAGGCTCTATAAGTTCCCTGTCCCTACTGTCAGGCATTTTATCTAAGGTCCCTCCCTTTTAGTCCTGTGAGTCTCTCATCTTCCAGGTCTCTGGTGCATTCTGCAAGGTCCCCCCAACCTCCTATCTCCCATGGTTGCCTGTTTCCATTCTTACTGTGGGCCCTCGGGGCTTCAGACCTTTTCCCTCCCCCAATGTCAGATCAGGTTCCCCTCTCCCCTCCTCTCCCCTGCCCTATCTACTTTCCCTCCCAGGTACCTCACTCCCTCCCCACTTGTGATTGCTTTCTTCTCCCACCCAAGTGGGGCTGAGGCATCCTCACTTGAGCACTTCAACTTGTTGACTTTTTTGAGTTCTGTGGACTATACTCTGGTATTCTGTACTTTTTGTTTTGGCTAATATCCACTTAATGGTGAGTACGTACCATGTATGTCCTTTTGGATCTGAGTTACCTCACTCAGGATGATATTTCCCAGTTCCATCCATTTGCCTGAAAAAAATCAGGATGTCCTTATTCTTAATAACTGAGTAGTATTACATTGTGTAAATGAACCACATTTTCTGTATCTATTCTTCTGTCATGGGACATCTAGGTTGTTTCCAGCTTCTGGCTATCACAAATAAGGCCGCTAAGAACATAGTGGAACACGTGCCTCTATGGCATGGTGGGGCATCTTTTGGGTATTCCAAAGAGTGGTAAAGCTGTGCCTTCAGGAAGATCTATTGCCAATTTTCTGAGGAACCTCTAGATTGATTTCCAGAGTGGTTGTACCAGTTTTCAGTCCTACCAGCAATGGAGGAGTGTTCCTCTTCTTCTGCATCCTCTTCAACATGTGTTGTTGCCTGAGGTTTTGATCTTTGCCATTCTGATTGGTGTAAAATAGAGTCTTGGGGTCATTTTGATTTGTATTTCTCTGATCACTAAGGACTTTGAACTTTTTTTTAGGTGTTTCTCAGCCATTCGAGATTCCTCAGTTGTGAAATCTACAGAGCAATAGTGATGAAAACTGAATGGTATTGGTACAGAAACAGACATGTTGATCAATTGCATAGAATTGAAGACCCAGAAATAAAATCACACACTTACAGACACTTGATCTTTGACAAAGAAGCCAAAAATATACAATGGAAAAAAGAAAGCATCTTTAATAAATGGTGCTGGTCTAACTGGCTGTCTGTATGTAGAATAATGAAAATAGACCCATATTTGTCACATTGCACAAAGCTCAGGTCCAAGTGGATCAAGGACATCGATATTAAACCAGATACACTGAATCTAATGGAAGAGAAAGTGGGAAAGAGCTTGAACTCATTGGCACAGGGGGAAACTTCCTAAATAGAACTCCAATGGCTCATGCTCTATAATCAAGAATTTATAAATGGGATCTCATGAATCTGGAAAGCTTCTGTAAGGCAAAGAACATAGTCAATAAAACACATTGGCAACCTACAGAATGGGAAAATGTCTTCACTAACCCCAAAACTGATAGAGGGCTAATATCTAAAATTTATAAAGAACTCAAGGAGCTAATCACCAAAACAACCAAACAACCCAATCGAAAAATGGGGTATCGAACTAAACCAAGATTTTACAACTGAGGAATCTATGCCCTATTTTAATAGGGTTATTTGATTCTCTGGAGTCCAACTCCTTGAGTTCTTTGTATATCTTGGATATTAGCTCTCTATTGGATGTAGCATTGGTAAAGATCTTTTCCCAATCTGTTGGCTGCCATTTTGTCCTATTGACAGTGTCCTTTGCCTTACAGAAGCTTTGCAATTTTATGAGGTCCCATTTGTTGATTCCTAATCTTAGACCATAAGCTATTGGTGCTCTGTTCAAAAAAATCCCCCCCCCCATGCCCATGTGTTTGAGGCTCTTCCCCATTTCTATTAGTTTCAGTGTATCTGGTTTTATGTGGAGGTTTTTGATCCATTTGAACTTGAACTTTGTACAAGGAGATAAGAAGGAATTGATTTGCATTATTCTACATTCTGACTGCCAGTTGAACCAGCACCATTTGTTGAATATGCTGTCTTGTTTCCACTGGATGGTTTTAGCTCCTTTGTCAAAGATTGATTGTCTTTCAAGATCCTATTAAGCCCTATTTAACATGCTTAATCACTTTATAATCCAAACTCCCAAAGTCCACATTCCATCAACAAGCAACTTCATCAGGCCTGTCACAGCAATACTCTAGTCTCTAGGAAAAGCTCAGTAAATATTTTTGGTTTTATAACCAAAGGCTTTGTTACAACTACTTGATTCTTGCTTTATCACAAAGGCAGCAGTAGGTGATTCAGAAAAGAGAGCATGGACACAGTTCCATAAAACATTACCAACATTTGAACTTTAAAATCATGAAAGTTTGAAGTTTTGTTTTACCATGGTATATTCTTCTAGTGCTCCCTATGTCCGTAGCGATATAAAGCATAACGGAAATTCTGAGCTCAAAGATTGCAGAAATTGAGCCAGATCTGGTCCAGGGACTACAGTGCTCTGATCTACATGTTAAGTCATTCTCAAAGTCCTAAACATGACCTGAAGTTTGGGCATATTTTTCTTTGCCTGGTATGTTCCTGCTTTTTGAACAGTTAAAAGTGAAGCTGAAGTAGAAGTAACACTTCAATGCTGTCTACCAAGACATCTCTATTTGACTTTCCCCATGCCAGGATGTAGAGCTTGTCCTGTGTATGTTATGTCAGATTCTTACCTCTGGTGTTTTACAACTGTTTTTTTTACATTCCATCTTGGTCACTCATTCACTGATTATTTTTATCTGTTATTTTTTCTTTGCATATCTAGAATAAATAGCTACTGAACATTCTGGTTTTAAAGAACCATCATGGAAAATAACAGCAAGAAGAGTTCACCTTTTCAGGTAATCTTTTCATGAAAACTCAAGTTCTGGGTGTAGGGTGAGAGTTTCTGAGTTCCCAACTAAAACTAAAGGGTATCTCCTAAAGTTAGCCAATATCATGTGCCTGAACCAGGAATAGAGTGTTGTCCAGGACTTTTTTAAAATATATTTTTATTGGATATTTTGATTATTTACATTTCAAATGTTATCCCTTATCTGGGTTCCCCCCACACCCTATCCCCTTCCCCTCCCCCTGCTTCTAGGAGGTGTTCTTTCACCCATTCACTCCTGCCTCCCTGCCCTGGCAATCCTCTACACTGAGTCATCAAGCCTTCACAGGTCCAAGAGCCTCTCCTTCCATTGATGCCCAACAAGGCCATTCTCTGTTACATATGTGGCTGGAGCCATGAATTCTTCCATGTGTATTCTTTGGTTGGTGGTTTAGTCCCTGGGAACTTGGGGGGGGTCCTGGTTGATTGATATTGTTATTCTTCCTGCGAGGTTGTAAACCCCTTCATCTCCTTCAGTCCTTTCTCTAACTTCTCCATTGGGGACCCCACACTCAGTCCAATGTCAGGCTCTGGCAGAGCCTCCCAGGAGACAGCTATATCAACATATAATTTCAGGTATAACAATTGTAATTATATATGACATTTTATACCTTATCAGGCAGATAATCACACAAAAATTTCTTTACAAAATTGTGGATATATTCAAATAAACCTGTGATCCTAGCAAGCAGATAGCTATGGCTAAATACAATCTATCTAATGTCACTGTTTATAGACACATGAACCATATGAGAAGGCTTTCTCCTGCCACTCAATCCCTCTTCCATCATTTGTCTAATGGAGTGAGTGGAGTCTCAGGATCCTGGGCAGCATTGGGGTGAAGTGAAGGTTCACCCCCAATCTTTGAACAGAGCTTCAGTATTTGGAAATTCCACATGTGAGATGCTGTTGTAAATACATTTACCATTAATAGAAGATGAGAAAAGTAACAACATCTTTCTTTTTTTCTATTTTTTTAATTTATTGATATATTTATTTACTTTTTTTTATGTTTTCAGAGTCTGGTTTATTTCATTTAGCATAATGCTTTCCATTTTCCTGAAAAATGTCCAACTTTAATCTCTACCTCCTCCTCCTCCTCCCCATTCTCCTTCTCCTCCTCCTTCATTTTCTTCCTCACACCCTCCTCTTTCTCCTTTTCTTTTTTAAACACTGAAGCCCTGACTGCCCTGAATTGCTACATAGACCAGACGGGCCTTGAACTCAGAGAGATCTGCCTGCTTCTGTCTCTCACATTCTAGGATCACTTTTGCCAACTTTAATTTCTCTTCATGGCTGAATAAAATTCTGTTAGGCATTTCAAATGATTTCCCCTTTTCTGGACGCCCATTCCCTGAAAGTCCCATCAGTCCCCTTCCCTCCCCCTGTTTTCCCACCCAACCCTTCCCACTTCCCTGTTCTGATTTTGCTCTATACTGCGTCACTGAGTCTTTTCAGAACAAGGGGCCACTCCTCCTTTCTTCTTGTACCTCATTTGATGTGTGGATTATGTTTTGGGTATTCCAATTTTCTAGGTTAATATCCACTTATTAGTGAGTGCATACCATGATTCATCTTTTGAGTCTGGGTTACCTCACTTAGTATGATATTCTCCAGCTCCATCCATTTGCCTAAGAATTTCATGAATTCATTGTTTCTAATGGCTGAATAGTACTCCATTGTGTATATATACCACATTTTTTTGCATCCACTCTTCTGTTGAGGGATACCTGGGTTCTTTCCAACTTCTGGCAATTATAAATAGGGCTGCTATGAACATAGTGGAACATGTATCCTTATTACATGGTAGGGAATCCTCTGGGTATATGCCCAGGAGTGGTATAGCAGGATCTTCTGGAAGTGAGGTGCCCAACATCTTTCAATATCTGCAACATGCCTTCCATTTAATTCTAAAGCAGATGGCTGGTTGTGGGACAGATCACCTATTTTGCTTTCACTTCAGGAGCCAAACTGAATCCCATAAAATTTATATCTTCATATAGTGTCATGTTTAATATTGTAACTGAGGATTTGAATTTTCCTTAAGCATACACCATGAGCATAGTTATACATTTCATGGTACATGCAAATAAATAGTTGTTGAATAACCAAATAAATATTATACATTTTCAGGATTTATTTTTACTCTCAACAAATTATTATAATAGCTGCTGAGGCTTCAAACTTCAGTTTTTATGACTCTGTAGTCATTTATGAACACTGAGTTTATTAAGAACGTTATTGCTCATTGGAGAAACATGACTCAGTCCTGTTTGGACAGATGGATGAATCAAAACACATAGGTCTGGAAAACTGCAAGGGAAGACAGTGGGAACCAATTTTTTTCCTGATATTAAGCAACAAATCCCTATTCAGAGATTGCCATGAAGGCAGTATTGGGTTCAATAATAGTGTAAAAGAATGGTTTCCCTGAGAACAGCTGCTTTCAACTATCAATCTGAATTTTCAATATGATCCTGACCTCTTATTTCTCCTCTCAAGGGAAAATAGATGGTCTTATGAACAGGACCCTGCAGATACCATCAAGGCTCTAGCCATAGGGTAGTTTACTGTTTTGTGAAGATGAATCCTCCATTTTACGTCATCACACACTAAGGTGGATTGTCAAGAAGAGAAGACTGTTTTTGAGAAAATTTGTAAGAATTTGAAAGTTATCTCTTTGCCTTTAGGCACATGAGTCCTTTTTGATAAAGAAGAAAATAAACCTCAAAACATCCAGCAGGAACATAATTTACAACAAAATGAAAATATTTCAACAAATAAATGACCAAACTATGAGAAGGCAAAAGAAATCTTTTTGGTTAGATTTTCTTTCAGACATTAATTTCTGCTTAGGGAAATATATCTGCCACATTTAGATATTTTCACTTGAGTTTGATGCAACCAATTTCCATAAAAATAAAAATTTCATCCATATAACTGGAGAAACAGAAATATATATACACAATAAATGTCATTCTCTTAATTTTTCAGTGTTATTTATTTTTAATGGGTAATATAAATATGTAAAAACACATAAAATACTGTATAAATCAGAAAATTGTTTCTATGAATTGTACTGGGACTGTACAATTTAAGTTTCTCTTTGGATATAAAAGTGTCATTTGAAATATCAAGGTAAAGTCTTTGCTGAACAAATTGTAGAATTATTTTATCTTGCAGTTATAATAGTTTTTATTTAAGGCATATTAGAATTAGTAAAGCATTTTGTCACAATTTTTATTATTGTGTTAGCAATATCTTACTTAAAATCATATCTGAGTACCCTATGTTATCCAGACAGCATAGGCATAGAAGGAGAGAGTTTAAATGACGGTTCATGGCACATGAACATTTACATCAGTGAAACTTGATAAATTTCAGACTGAAACATGTTTGTCATATTTGTCAACCAGAGAGAAACCCAGAGATCATGCAGAAAGATGTGGTTGGAAGGTTTTACAAAGCTAATGTTACAAAAGCATTCAAACCATCTGAAGATGTAATGTTCTTTGTGCTCTTAAGACCATGTTCATGATTTTGAAATCTTTATTCAGCTTTAGCATGCCTCAAAACAGAAAGCTCGGTGCCCAGACAAGTCTAAGTCACTCTGATGGCTAGTGAATACTGGGGGCGTGAGTGTGGGCTGTTCTGCCTAAGTCACTCGGGTGGCCAGTGGACACTGGGGATGTAAGTGTGGGCTGTTCTGTCTAAGTCACTCTGATGGCCGATGGATACCAGGGATGGTGAGTGTGGACTGTTCTTTCTAAGTCACTCTGATGGCCAGTGGACACTGGGGATGTGAGTGTGGGCTGTTCTGTCAAGTAGCCTAGGGGAGATGGATGTACTTGGGTTATCCATGAAGCTGGTTGAATAAATGACATGAATGAATGTGTGGTATACTCCAAAAGTATCAATATTTGGGATTTCATGCTGTCTTGAGATTCTTCAACTGTATCTTTTAATATATTGTGAGGTATAAAAAAACTGTCCAAGTGAGGTAAATGAACAATGAACAGTTGGGACACAAAAGCGTGAACAGGGGCTGGAAAGATGCATAAGGACACGAGATTCCTTGCAGAGGACCTGGATTTGATTCTCAGCACGTACACAACTGTTTACAACCCTCTGTAACTCCAGTTCTAGAGGATCCTAGGCCCTTTTCTGGCTTTTATGGGTACTGTATGCATGTGACAATTAGATACATAAAGACATACTCGTAAAATGGAACTAAGTAAATAAGAGTACAAATGTATAAATAAACTGGAAAAGCAAAATGGGAAACAAAATAAAAAAGAAGTATTACACCCTCCATGGAGCCTTTCTGGTGGGGGTGTGTGGCTTCACCCCACCCGGGATTGTTCATTTTTATAGCAGTCTCTGGAACTGAAGGGTGAAACATTGCCTTTGGATACTACCTTTATTCTTCCCTGGGTTTCATGGAGTTGGTGAATCATGCATTCCTTACCTCATGTTGATTATTATGAACAGATACATAGGCATTTGTGGGCATTTGTGTAGTCTTACCAGTGACTAAACTCAAACTGTCCAACCTGGTAAGTCAGGACTGTTTTTGACACCAAGGTGTCTCTGCTTTAACATTTTTATTGCTGTGTGCTTGTTTCACATTTAAAGCCAGTGGATTTAGTTTAACTCTATGTCCAATTGACAGAATAGCAGTGGTAGGTTCTCCCTCGGGCTTAGTGTGCCTTCCATACCTCTGAATTATTTTGTATAAGTTTATTGAAACATCAACGTTCTTAATGTTGCAGAGAAATATCTTCAGAAAACAGGCATCAGGGATGGAGTTCCTTTACAAGGTTGCATAAACGTGTGAAGGATCTAGAATCTTGGTACATAGTATGTGAATTCAGACCCTGCCCCTGCTCACTGTATGACATTACTGCCTGCCAGCCAGCTAAGTAGGTCATAGACCAGGATGTGAGGTATCTACACGCATTAAAATAGTCCTCAAAGAATATATTATGGTTTAGATATAATGTTTACAGGACAGAAATTCATAAAAATTCATCTTGACACATAAAGCTCTATCTGTGTCTTTGAGTGTGTAAAATAAAAGTGTGTTCATGTACGGTGGGATTATTCATCTGTATCACTCAATATTCACTGGAGACCTTCTCCCTAGATCACAGAACTCTGTTATTCCAAGGGGCCCTTTTTTCAAGCCAATTTCACTGAATACTCACTTCAGAAACAGCGCTGACTATAAATCTCAAAGACAGAATCTGCAAGTTACTGAATTGCTGCATAAAAATATTCTGAGGCTTGCCTGAGAAGCAGTGGTTTTTTTTTTTTTTCCTTCTGTTTGGATGACTTGGAGCTGTGCAGGGAGAACAAGCAGATGGGGAGGAAGGAACTGAGAGACCTCAATGCTCTGGGGAAAACATCCTCACTTTGTTAGCACCAAGGATATGCAGGCACAGACTCGAGACAAATAGTTTTCTAAGTGCTGTCTGACATGTATGTGACCATCTTCTCTCATGACCTCTACTGTCTGCCTTTGTTCATTGCAACAGAACTACTAATTTTAAGAAAGTTGTGGCTGGACGAGAATCAGTGAGACAACCGCTACAACACCTTTCCTTTACAGATATCAGAACAATGCGAGGCGGGTGATACAGCAAAATGGCGGCCATGCGTAAATAAAATGCCATATCTATTATTCCCTATGCTAAATGGCATGTTCAAATTTAGAATATTCAACACATGATTGGAAATAAGGGATCAAAATAAACATATAATCTCCCTTATTATATGTGCCAAGTATATGACAACCCCATCTCCTGAGTAGATACAGCTAACAGTTCATAGCATTTCTGAGTTACCTTTTTATATATATATATTTTTTCTATATTCTTTGTTTACATTCCAAATGATTTCCCCTTTCCCAGATCCCTCCCTCCCCATATGTCCCATGAACCTTCTTCTCTCCATCCATCCTCCAATCACCTCCCTGCTTTTTTTCTCTATCCTTATATTCCCCTCCAATGCTAGATCAATCCTTTCCAGGATCAGGACCTTCTCCATACTTCTTCATGGGAGTCATTTGTTATGCGCTTTGTGCCTTGGGTATTCAGGGCTTCTGGGCTAATTAATATCCACTTATCAGAGATTGCATTCCATGTGTATTCTTTTGTGACTGGGTTACCTCACTTAGGATGATATTTTCCAGATCAAACCATTTGCCTAAAAATTTTGTAAATTCATTGTTTCTAATTGCTGAGTAGTATCCCACTGTGTAAATATACCACATTTTCTGTATCCATTCCTCCTTTGAGGAGCATCTGGGTTCTTTCCAGCTTCTGGCTATTATAAATAAGGCTGCTATGAATATAATGGAGCATGTGTCTTTATTGCATGCCAGGGAATCCTTCTATATGCCCAAGAGAGGTATAGCAGGGTCTTCCGGAAGTATCATGTCCAGATTTCTGAGGAACCGCCAGACTGATTTCCAAAGTGGTTGTACCATTTACAGCCCCACCAGCAGTGGAGGAGTGTTCCTCTTTCTCCACATCCTCGCCAACACCTGCACCTGCTGTCTCCTGAGTTTTTGACCTTAGCCATTCTGACTGGTGTAAGGTGAAATCTCAGGGTTGTTTTGATTTGCAGTTCCCTAATGACTAATGATGTTGAGCACTTCTTAAGGTGCCTCTCAGCCATCCGAATTTCTTCAGGTGAAAATTCTTTGTTTAGATCTATGCCCCATTTTTAATAGGGTTATTTGGTTCCCTGGGGTCTACCTTCTTGAGTTCCTTGTATATATTCAATATTAGCCCTCTATCAGATGTAGGGTTGGTGAATATCCTTTCCCAATTTGATGGTTGCCATTTTGTCCTTTTAACAGTGTCCTTTGCCTTACAGAAACTTTGTAATTTTATGAGGTCCCATTTGTCAATTCTTGATCTTAGAGCATAAGCTATTGGTGATCTGTTCAGGAACTTTTCCCCTGTGCCCATGTCCTCTAGGGTCTTCCCCAGTTTCTTTTCTATTAGTTTCAGTGTGTCTGGTTTTATATGGAGGTCCTTGATAGACTTGGAGTGAAGTTTAGTACATGGAGATAAGAATGGATCAATTCGCATTCTTCTGCATGCTGACCACCAATTGAACCAGCGCCATTTGTTGAAAAGGCTATCTTTTTTCCACTGGATGTTTTTGGCTCCTTTGTCGAAGATCAAGTGACCGTAGGTGTGTGGGTTCATTTCTGGATCTTCAATTCTATTCCATTGGTCCAATTGTCTGTCACTGTGCCAATACCATGCAGTTTTTAATACTATTGCTTTGTAGTACTGATTGAAGTCAGGGATACTGATTCCCACAGAATTTCTTTTGTTGTGGAGAATAGTTTTAGCTAACCTAGGTTTTTTGTTATTCCAGATGAATTTGAGAATTGCTTTTTCTAACTCTGTGAAGAACTGAGTTGGGATTTTGATGGGGATTGCATTGAATCTGTAGATTGCTTTTGGCAAGATGGCCATTTTAACTATATTAATCCTGCTGATCCACAAGCATGGCAGAATTTTACATTATCTGAGGTCTTCTTCCATTTCCTTCTTCAGAGACCCGAAGTTCTTGTCATACAGTTCTTTCACTTGTTTGGTTAGACTCACACCAAGATCCTTTATATTGTTTGTGGCTATTGTGAAGGGTGTCATTTCCCTAACTTCTTTCTCAGCCTGCTTATCCTTTGAGTATAGGAAGGCAACTGATTTGCTTGAGTTGATTTTATAAGCAGCCACTTTGCTGAAGTTGTTTATCAGCTGTAGGAGTTCTCTGGTGGAGGTTTTCAGGTCACTTAAGTAGACTATCATGTCATCTGCAAATAGTGATAATTTGACTTCTTCCTTTCCAATTTGTATCCCCTTGACCTTATTATGTTGTCTAATTGCTCTAGCTAGAACTTCAAGTACTATATTGAAAAGATAAGGAGAGAGAGGACAGCCTTGTCTAGTCCCTGATTTTAGTGGGATTGCTTCAAGTTTCTCTCCTTTTAGTTTGATGTTGGCTACCAGTTTGCTGTATATTGCTTTAACAATGTTTATGTATGGGCCTTGAATTCCTGTTCTTTCCAAGACTTTTAGCATGAAAGGATGCTGAATTATGTCAAATGCTTTTTCAGCATCTAATGAGATGATCATATGGTTTTTTTCTTTGAGTTTGTTTATGTAGTGGATAGCATTGATGGATTTCCTTATATTGAACCATCCCTGCATCCCTGGGATGAAGCCTACTTGATCATGGTGGATGATCGTTTTGATGTGTTCTTGAATTCGGTTGGCAAGAATTTTATTAAGTATTTTTGCATCAATATTCATAAGAAATTGGCCTGAAGTTCTCTTTCTTTGTTGGATCTTTGTGTGGTTTTGGTATCAGCGTAATTGTGGCTTCATAGAAGAGTTGGGTAGAGTTCCTTCTGTTTCTATTTTGTGGAATAGTTTGAAGAGTTAGGTCTTCTGTGAAGGTCTGATAGAATTCTGCACTGAAGCCATCTGGTCTCGTGCTGTTTTTGGTTGGGAGACTTTCTGTGATCCTTTTTATTTCTTCAGGTGTTATGGGACTGTTTAGTTGATCTATTTGATCCTGATTAATTTTGGTGTCTGATATCTGTCTATGAAACTGTCCATTTCCTCCAGATTCTCCAGTTGTGTTGAGTATAGGCTTTTATAGTAGGATCTAATGATTTTTTGAATTTCCTCAGTTTCTGTTGTTATATCTCCCTTTTCATTTCTAAGTTTGTCAATCTGGGTACTGTCTCTGTGCCCTTTGGTTAGTCTGGCTAAGGGTTTATCTATCTTGTTGATTTTCTCAAAGAATCAGCTCCTGGTTTTGTTGATTCTTTGTATGGTTCTCTTTGTTTCTACTTGATTGATTTCGGCCCTGAGTTTGAGGATTTCCTGCCTTCTACTCCTCCTGGGTGAAATAGCTTCTTTTTGTTCCAGGGCTTTCAGGTGTGTCATTAAGCTGGTAGTGTATGCTCTCTCCATTTTCTTTTTGGAGGCACTCAGGGCTATGAGTTTTCCTCTTAGCACTGCTTTCATTGTGTCCCATAGATTTGGGTATGTTGTGTCTTCATTTTCATTAAGTTCTAAAAAGTCTTTAATTTCTTTCTTTATTTCTTCCTTGACCAAGTTATCATTGAATAGAATATTGTTTAGTTTCCACGTGTATGTGGGTTTTCTGTTGTTTTTGTTGCTATTGAAGACCACTTTTGCTCCATAGTGATCTGATAGGAGGCATGGGATTAGTTCGATCTTCTTATATTTGTTGAGGTCTGTCTTGTGAACAATTATATGGTCGATTTTGGAGAAGGTACCATGAGGTGCTGAGAAAAAGGTATATTCTTTTGCTTTAGGATAGAATGTTCTGTATATATCTGTTAAATCTAATTACTCCAAAACTTCAATTAGTTTCATTGTGGCCATGTTCAGTTTCTGTTTTCCTGATCAGTCCTTTGAGGAAAGTACAGTGTTGAAGTCACCTACAATTATTGTGTTAGGTACAATGTGTGCTTTAAGCTTTAGTAAAGTTTCTTTTATGAATGAGGGTGCCCTTGCATTTGGAGCATAGATGTTCAGGATTGAGAGTTCTTCTTGTTGTATTTTTCCTTTGACCAGCAAGAAGTGTCCCTCAGAGTCTCTTTTGATGACTTTGGGTTGAAAGTCAATTTTATCTGATATTGGAATGGCTACTCCAGCTTGTTTCCTGAGACCATTTGCTTGTAAAATTGTCTTCCAGCCTTTCACTCTAAGGTAGTGTTTGTCTTTGACCCTGAGGTGTGCTTCCTGTAAGCAGCAAAATGTAGGGTCCTGTTTACGTATCCATTTGGTTAGAGTATATCTTTTTATTGGGGCATTGAGTCCATTGATGTTAAGAGATATTAAGGAATAGTGATTGTTACTTCCTGTCATTTTTGATGTTATTTTTTAAATTTGATTGGTTAATTTCTTTTGGGTTTGATGAAAGAAGGTTACTACTATCTTGCTTTATCCAGGGTGAAGTTTCCCTCCTTGTATTGGTGTTTTCCTCCTATTATCCTTTGTAGGGCTGGGTTTGTGGATAGATATTGGGTAAACTTGGTTTTGTCATGCAATATCTTAGTTTTTCCATCTATGGTGATTGAGAGTTTTGCTGGGTATAGTAGTTTTGGCTGGCATTTGTGTTCTCTTAGAGTCTGCATGAGATCTGCCCAGGATCTTCTAGCTTTCATAGTCTCAGGTGAAAAGTCTGCTGTGATTCTGATAGGTCTTCCTTTATACCTTACTTGGCCTTTTTCCCTTACTGCCTTTAATATTCTTTGTTTAGTACATTTGGTGTTTTGATTATTATGTGACAGGAGGTATTTCTGTTCTGGTCCAGTCTGTTTGGAGTTCTGTTGGCTTCTTGTATAATCATGGGCATCTCTCTCTTTAGGTTAGGGAACTTTTCTTCCATAATTTTATTGAAGATATTTGCTGGCCCTTTAAGTTGTAAATCTTCACTCTCGTCTATGCCTATAATCCTTAGGCTTGGTCTTCTCATTGTGTCCTGGATTTCCTGGATATTTTGGGTTACAAGCTTTTTGCATTTTGCATTTTCTTTAACTGTTGAGTCCATGGTTTCTATGGTATCTTCAGCATCTGAGATTCTTTCTTCTATCTCTTGTATTCTGTTGTTGATATTTGCATCTATGTCCCCTGATTTCTTCCCAAGGTTTTCTATCGCCAAATTGTCTCCCTTTGAGTTTTCTTAGTTGTTTCTACTTCTGATTTTAGATCCTGGATGGTTTTGCTTAGCTCCTTCACTTGCTTGTTTGTGCTTTCCTGTAATTCTTTTTTTTTTTTTTTTTTTTTTTTTAATGAAGTTTTTTTTTTTTTTATTTGATATAATTTATTTACATTTCAAATGATTTCCCCTTTTCTAGCCCCCCCCCACTCCCCGAAAGTCCCGTAAGCCCCCTTCTCTTCCCCTGTCCTCCCTCCCACCCCTTCCCAGTTCCCCGTTCTGGTTTTGCCAAATACTGTTTCACTGAGTCTTTCCAGAACCAGGGACCACTCCTGCTTTCTTCTTGTATCTCATTTGATGTGTGGATTATGTTTTGGGTATTCCAGTTTTCTAGGTTAATAACCACTTATTAGTGAGTGCATACCCTGATTCACCTTTTGAGTCTGGGTTACCTCACTTAGTATGATGTTCTCTAGCTCCATCCATTTGCCTAAGAATTTCATGAATTCATTGTTTCTAATGGCTGAATAGTACTCCATTGTGTAGATATACCACATTTTTTGTATCCACTCTTCTGTTGAGGGATACCTGAGACTTTTGTGTTTCCTCTTTCATGACCTCAGCCTGTTGACCAGAGTTCTCCTGTATTTCTTTAAGTGATTTTTCCGTTTCCTCCTTATTGGCTTTTGTATTCTCTTGGGTTTCTTTCAATGATTTGTGTGTTTCCCTTGTAAGGGCTTCTAACTTTTGATCCATTTTCTCCTGAATTTCTTTAAGTATGTCCTTCATGTGTCCCTCTACCAGCATCATGACCAGTGATTTTAAATCCAAATCTTGTTTTTCTGGTGTGATGGGGTATCCAGGACATGCTGTTAAAGGAGAATTGGGTTCAGATGCTGCCATATTGCCTTGATTTCTGTTAGTGATGTTCCTGTGTTTGCCTTTTGCCATCTAGTTCTCACTGGTGTTAGTTGGTCTTGTCAATGCTGGACTCACCAGTACAAGCTGCCTCTTCCCAGGTGGCCTCTGGTGCACAGCTGACCTCCTGTACTACCTAGATACAGGGTGCTGTGGCCCAGGCTGTTCAGATCCCGAAGCAGACACCTGAAGGCTCCTGCAGGGGCCTGCTGGACTCACCAGTGCACACTGACTCCTCCCAGCTGGCCTCCTGGATGCCCCTCCTGCATCTTGCAGGACCTGGATCCCAAAGCGGATCCCATCTTGCAACCCAGGCTGTTCTGGATCCCAAAGCAGAGATCTGAAGGCTCCCACCAGAGGCCTCAGGACTGGAACCCAAGCTCCGTGCTGCTGGAGCAAGCCGTGTGCTCCCAGTCTGCCTCCGGGTCCACACCAGGTCTCCTGTACTTCCTGGAGACTGAGTGCTGTGGCCCAGGCTGTTCAGATCCTGAAGCAGACACCTGAAGGCTCCTGCCAGGCCTGCTGGACTCCCCAGAGCACACTGACTCCTCCCATCCAGCCTCCCGGATGCCCCTCTTGTGTCTTGCAGGACCCGGAGATGTGGCTCTGCAGGCCAGGCTGTTCTGGATCCCGAAGTGGAGATCTGAGGGCTCCCACCAGAGGCCTCAGGACCGGAACCTAAGCTCCGGGCTGCCGGAGCAAGCTATTTCTGAGTTACCTTTGAAAATCTAATTAATAAATAAACAAGCTTAGCAGCTCAAAGCTTCCACTATAAAGCACAGGCAAAATGGTATTGATGAAATTCTTAAGTTCAAGAAGAACTAAACTAAATTAACTTTGTCTTTTCTCATAGTCTGCTCTGGTCACCTGGAGTTTGATCTATGTCTTTTTCTTAGTACCTTCTCCCACGGTAGTTATTTCAATTCCATTTAGATATCTTTTATGGCTAATTCATGACCATCAGTCCAGAGACTGTGTTTCCATACACACTTGCATAAATGGTGATCAATGGGTATTCAACTATTGGACTGACCAATTAGGTTGCTTGGGTACAGTTGGGAATTATTCAAACTACTGGAAGAAATAAGGTGGTAGAAACATAAATATTTGTCTTTTAAATCATGGTGTCACATCATTTGGAGAGTCTGAACTTAGGAATTACTGAGGGAATATTGTAATTCTTACTTGCATGTTTTATTGTGCTTTTAGGTTTTGAGGCAGAGTTTCAGGCAGCCCAGGCTGATCTCCAAATTGGTATATAGCCAAGGATGACTATGGAATTCTTGATCTGAGAAATTCACCTTGGCAATTTCTGTGGCAAACATCCACTGTCCTCCCATTACTTGCACATTGATTTAGGCCCACTATCTATCTAGACATGACTGATAGAAAGAAAATGGATTCACCCTTTAAACTAGAGTAGAACAAATAGTGTATTTAGAGCACTTCAGAGAATAACAGTCTGGACACTAGACAGAGTACAGCTTACAGAATAAGGTAATGGTCTGTATGAATCTGTTTGGAAAAAGTATGCTACAGTTGTTTGTTGGCATGTAATTTTTGCCATGGCATGGGGATCACCTAGATCTATCAGTATACAGTACTGGAGGGTTAATATGAGAGGCTGCGTACTGATTTCCAGGTGTGTAACCTCTGCCAAGCAATTAGGGCCTGTGTAAGTCTGGGTCACATTAAGAAGGGCAGCCCTGGTGGAACGGCCAGGTCTCAGAGTACTGGGCCAGCTCTGCGGTGTCAGGTAGCAGCAGTCCTTTTACAAATTATTATGATTATTACAATTAGTATACAAAGAATTAGGTTTCAGTATTGCATTATACAAATGTTTTTATTTTAATGTATTTATGTATTATAAATCTATGCATTGATGGATCAATTGCTTAATAACAGTTTTTCAAGACAGGGTTTCTCTCTGTAGCCCTGGCTATCCTGAAACTTCCCCTGTAGACCAGGCTGCCCCATCTCACTTGCTTGAGCCTTCAGGTGCCCCTTAGCCCTCTTTCCACTTTCACACTATGTTTCCTTTTGCCTCCAACTCCACATACACACTCTCTCTGTTCCTCTATTCTGCTCTGACATTCTATTATATTGTTGGTCTGTATTCACTATCATCCTTATTTTCACACTTACAAAATACTGGCATTTAGGATCTTTGCATTGAAGAAAATGTGGATTTTGTCTTTCTGAATTTGAGGCACTTAGCAATATAATAATCTCAAAATCCATCAATTTTTCTAAATTTTTCACAAATTTATTGCATTTACAGTTGACTAAAATTCCACTGTACTTATATCATGATGTAATTTACTCTTGGGCTGGGCATCTAGACTGCTCCATTTTTGTGCTATTGGGAGTACTGCAGCAATAACCACACATGTCTCTATGGTAGGTGTCTTAGTCAGGGTTTCTATTCCTGCACAAACATCATGACCAAGAAGCAAGTTGGGGAGGGCTAGTTTTGTGTGTCAACTTGACACAGGATGGAGTTATCACAGAGAAAGGAGCTTCAGTTGGGGAAGTGCCTTCATGAGATCCAGCTGTGGGGCGTTTTCTCAATTAGTGATCAAGTGGGGAGGGCCCCTTGTGGGTGGTGCCACCTTTGGGCTAGCGCTCTTGGATTCTATAAGAGAGCAGGCTGAGCAAGCCAGGGGAAGCAAGCCAGTAAGAAACATCCCTCCATGGCCTCTGCATCAGCTCCTGCTTCCTGACCTGCTTGAGTTCCAGTCCTGACTTCCTTTAGTGATGAACAGCAGCATGAAAGTGTAAGCTCAATAAACCCTTTCCTCTCCATCTTGCTTCTTGGTCATGATGTTTGTGCAGGAATAAAAACCCTGACTAAGACAAATTGGTACCAGCGTAGTGGGGTATTCTTGTGACAACCTGACCATGTTTGGGGGAGGATTGTGGAAGGACTTTGGAACTTTGAGCTAGAAAAGCTGTGGAAAGTTCTGTAGGAGCTTGGAAGACAATGTTATGAACAGTGCAGAAGATGGAGGCCTGGCTTTTGAAATTTCAGAGGGAAGATTAAAGACTCTTAAAGTGGCCATGTTTTGATTGTGAAGATTCTGTGGTTTTGGCTAGCTGGGGCTGAAGAATCAGCTGTGATTAACAAGATATCAGAACCACTAAAGCAAATCTTTGTGTTACTGGGACTATTGATGCTGCTTAGCTGGAACTAAGAAATTAGTGGTGATTAAGAAGAGACCAGCATCACTGAAATGAAATCTTCTTGGAAGTGTTTTCTGAGAGCACAGAGAGTGTTTTCCAGAGATAGCCACAGTTGTATTTTGTGCTGTGGCTGGACTTGGTACTGTGTAAGGGTCACCCAGATGGTACTGGTTTTAAAGGCATGAAGGGGTCATGAAGAGCAACTGAGGCAATTGGCACATTGAGAGGCCACGGAAGGCATTTGGTGAAGGTGCAGCCTCAGTTGCAATTGATGGCCTAAGACTTGAATGGGTCATGCATAGGAGCAAAGGCTTGTCACCATGAAGAGAGCCTATGAGAGGCTATTGGTGAATTGGTGAAGCCTAATTACAGTGGAAGATAGCAGCGTTTTGGAGATGCCAGTACCATGCGATGACCACCAAGAACAGCAGCAGCAGTGGAGTACAGGCAGCTGGAGCCTAGAAGACAAGCTGTGTGCTACAAAGGGCAGAGCTGGAGAAGTGACCCACGCCCTTGGAGGAGCCTGGAAGATTGTGAGTTGGATTCCAGACATTGAACCACTGGAGTTTGAGTTTTGCTTTTGGTTGTGACTGTGCCCTGATATGTTTTCCTCTTGAAGGAAGAAAGTATTTTAGTGGAGCCCACAGTTAAAAGACTTTGAATTTTAAAGATATTGGACATTTTAAGGTGATTGAACTTTCAATATGTAAAGACTGTGGGACTTTTAAAGTAATTTAGATCTTGGGGATGAATAAGAAAGTAAGGGTTGAGGCTTAATAGTGATGTGTTTGTATGTCAAGTTGACAAGGGGTCAATTGTACTGGCTAGTTTTGTGTGTCAAAACTTGACACAGGCTGGAGTTATCGCAGAGAAAGGAGCTTCAGTTGGGGAAGTGCCTTCATGAGATCCCGCTGTGGGGCATTTTCTCAATTAGTGATGAAGTAGGGAGGGCCCCTTATGGGTGGTACCACCTTTGGGCTGGTGATCTTGGGTTCTATAAGAGAGCAGGCTGAGCAAGCTAGGGGAAGCAAGCCAGTAAGAAACATCCCTCCATGGCCTCTGCATCAGCTCCTGCTTCCTGACCTGCTTGAGTTCCAGTCCTGACTTCCTTTGGTGATCAACAGCAATGTAGAAGTGTAAGCTCAATAAACCCTTTCCTCCCCAACTTGCTTCTTGGTCATGATGTTTGTGCAGGAATAAAAACCCTGACTAAGACAGAGGTTTTTTGGTGGAAACACACAAGTGTATAGCTGCTTTGTATAGTTCTATTTTCAATTTTTTGAGGAACTGATCTTCATAATGGCTGTGCAATGGCTGTACCATGCTCACCAGGAGTAATGAGCAGCAATGAAGTCTCCTCTGTCCCCTTATCTTTGCCAACATTTTTGTCACTGTCTACTTGATTATAACCATTTGACAGAGACAGAATCTCAACATTGTTTTAATTTGCATTTCTCTGACGGTTACAGATGATGGAAAACATTTTAAAATTATTGGATTACTTGAGAATTATCTATTTGTTTCCTTAGTTCATTTATTGTTATGGGTTTTTTCAAAGTATAACTTCCTTTTTGTAGTTTGTTTTTTAAATTTGTTCTAAATACTCATGCCCTCTCTGAGGTATACCTAGAAAGATCCACACTCCCAACACTCTTTGGGTTGCCTGTTAACCCTGTGAATAACTTGGGCTGGAATAACCCTGTTGTTGTTGTTGTTTATTTGGGGTAAAATCTGTTTATTTTATATTGTTCTGTTTGTTGATCTTGGGACTATTCTGCACCCTGGAACCTTGCTCAGAAAGTTCTTATACATAACTATAACTTGAAATGTTTTCCCTGGCACTCTCAGGATTTGAGTTTTTAAATTAATCTCTCTTGATCCCTTTTTAAATTGATTTTAGTGCACCATTTAAGATGCAGATTGAATTCTCCTCTTCAGCAGGTGATATCCAGTGTTGCCAGCACCATTTGTTGAATATGCTTTTCCCTAGCTTATTTTTTTATGCTTTCATCAAAAATTCAGCTGCCCATAGCTGCCTTGTCTGTTCCTAGGTCCTCCACTCTTGTGTTCGTCTACACAGCTGCTCCAGTGACCATAGCATGCGGTCTGTGTTATTACCATTGCAGAGATTATTTTGAGGTCAGTTCTTTTCCTCTTCCAGCAGTGTGCTCTCTGCTTAGAATTCCTTGGGCTGTATGTGTCTTTTGTGTTTCTATATGAAGTTTTAGACTGATTTTTTTCTAGTTCTGTTAAACTATAGAACTATTGAAATATTGGTGTGAACTACATCTTTTGCTTGGTTTTGATGATATAGCCTTGGTCAAATATTGCCTCTGCTGGTTCTGGAGCTTGGAGTATTGTTTGGTATTGTCTTTAATTTCTTTCTTCAGCATCTGAAAGTTGGGGACTTGTAGCATTCTGAGAGTAGCAGTTTGAGATTCTTTACTCATGCTTATAAAAACTCTGTAATAGGGAAGTGTTCTTATTTTCTGACTTTTTTTTTAGCAATTGTCTTCTCTCCACACAGATTTTAAATCATTTATCATATGAGTCATATATGTACATTGAATTTTAAAATGATTATCAAAATCTTGGATGTTCAAAATGTGTCAAAACATCAACAAGGTTAGCTTCTGCAAGGGGGCTGTGGTCAATGGATAATATGAAGTTCCACTTCGGTCTATACTTTTCTCAAAATCTTAGGAAATTCCCGGCCATATTGTTCTTTGAGATACACTGACCATCCAGAAACTCCTTATGGGGTGACCTCTGTAGGAGTTCATTAGTCCATTTTTAGTTGTCCTAAACTCTTTGTTTCAAGCATTTTAATTGATATATTATTAATGGTGTGAGTGCATGTGTGCATGTGTTCATGTGTCTGTGTGCCTGCTACATGTATGTACAGGTGAGAGGTCAGCTTTCTGGAGTTAGCTCTCTCACTGGGGGATCAAGTTCTGGTTACCAGGCTTGGTGTGAGACACCTTTATTCGATGAGCCATTTCTCACCAATTTCTCCTCAAGCACACACACACACACACACACACACACACACACACACACACACAGATGAGAATATATATATATGTATATATATACATATACATATATGTATATTAGATTGTAAAGTCGCTTACAAGATGAGTAAAAAAATAACAGCATTTTCAGGAGTTGTTTTATACTCATAAACATTACCTTTACATTTCTATCATTTTCTTAATTGTAGGCATTATCTGTTAACTTTTCACTCTAAACAGTATGCGTTAGTACTCTCTGATTTCTACTTACCACCCACATAATCCTCTTTAATTAGTTACAATTTTATTTCAGTTGCTATTCAGTTCATGTAGTGCTGTAGCTGCTGAAATCCTATGCATTATATTTTCTTTCTTGCACAATGGGGGTGCTTGTCCTCTTTATTCACCCACCTCTTCTCCCATCCCACCATACTTCTCCTGTAGCTACTGGAAGTCACACTCATACAATCATCACCCTCTGAGGACAAATCCTGGTTTTGGTTCTGGGAAATTTATTTGAATGGTTTCCTTGAAAAATGTACTACCCACTTTTTGTATGTAAAGTTTTTGTTCTCTCTAGAACATCATGAAGATATAGAAATAAACTTCCATTTCACTAACATTTTTCTCTTCATGTTTATTTATAGTCCATTATTCTCATTTGTCATATTTTAGTACCCTTCCCACCCATACACTGATTAAGACTGTATATAATCTCTATGTGTTTCTTTTTTCAATGGATACAGTGAATTTTATATTATTCTGCTTTTGTTCCTTAGCCTCCCTCCATTCACACTGTGGTAGTTTGAATGAGAATGGCCCCCCATTGGCTCATATATTCGAATACTTGGTCCCCAGTTGGCAGCCTGCTTGAGAAGGATTAGGAGACAAGGTCTTGTTGGAGGAGATGTGCTACTGATCCTGGGCTTTGTGGTTTCAGAAGTCATAGTTGTTCTTAGCTCACTTACTTCCTGCTTATATGAGCATATAAGGTGTCAGCACCACTAGTGCTGTGCCTACTTGCTTGCTGCCATGCTCCCTGCCAGGATGATTGTGGACATGCCCTCTGAAACCATAAGTACCCCCAAGACTCATTCCTCTATAAGTTGCCTTGGTCAGGTTGTTTTGTCACAGTAATATAAAAGTAACTTAGACCCCCTTCTTCCATAGTGTTAATGATATTATTTGAAATTTCCTGCACTCACTATTGCTTATACATTTCCCATTTGTTTTCATTTTTACATTTATTTATTTACTTACTTACTTACTTACTTACTTACTTATTACTTACTGGGCTTTGCAGTCCCCTGTGCTCACCAGGACTTGCTCTTCCCTTTGATGGTCAGTCCTTAACACTTTCCATACTTGCCAGATCCTCAAAACATGAAGAAATCAAAGTAGCTCCATGCAGTGGCTCTGTGGGCAGAGTAATGCTTACTCAGTCCCTAGCTGGCCCACCTAGTCAAGTTGATGATGGCCCACCCACCCAAGCTGGTGGCCCACCCACTCAAGCTGATGGCCCCACCCACTCAAGCTGATGGCCCCACCCACTCAAGCTGATGGCCCACCCACTCATGCTGATGGCCCACCAACCGAGGAAGACATACATTACACAGGCCATTCAATCTTCAGGGCCTCCAGCCCAGACAACATAATTAAGTGCATCAGAAAGAAAAACATGTCAGCTGAGCTTCCTTCCCTATAGAACACTGGCACCAAAATAGATGATTCTAGCAATGTGTTCAATAGAACAAAATAAATCAGAACACCGAAGGCCAAAACTAAAAGCCAAAGGCATAACTGGTCTAGGAATCCACTTCCTTCCTCTCCAGAGAGTAGACCTCAGTGCTTCAGTAGATCATGGGCAGCCTCCCAAGGACACAGGAAATGTATACACTGAAGGGTCTGACTATTTCTTATGGTGGCCTCTGTCATTTGGTCATATCACCTCCACAGCTGTTGGTTATGAATCATTCTGCCATTCTGTGCTTAGACTCTATTGCTCCTCAATTCCTACCACAGAAACTGAGGATTCCTCTTCCCTGAGTTTTCCAAGCAGTTGCTGTACCCATCTGCTTTTCAGCCTTCAGAACCCTGTTCTGATGAAACCCTCTCATGTTTCATTGGTTTTGTGTTTTCTAAGGCTCTTAAGGGACTACTTCATTTTCTGCCTTGAACTAAAAATCATTTTCTGCAAAGATTTTTTTTATTTACTCAGAGAAGAGCACTGTAGTCAAAATAAACAACTCATTTAAATAGATTAAAACTAATTACTCACAAAGGTACATCTGCAGGGTCACTTTATAAACTTTGGGAAATCAGCCCCCAGCCCTTAGTTCTCTGCAGGACTGCCTCAAGTGCCCTTAAAGAGCAGACTTCTAATGTCTCAGATTGCTCATGCAAGTCATGTATGACTGCACAAATGGTCCAAGAAAGCAAGGAACGCTTGGCAAAATGCAAAAGATGGAACTAGGAAACAAATGATTTAAGCAACAGATTTGCCTTTCATTTTATGTCCCGGGATTTAGCTTTAATCTATGGTAATCTGTAATATAAATTAACATAAGAAGCTCCGACAAATCTTTGCTACTGTATGTAATGCAACATGATCACTGTGAAGGTTTAATATTAGGTTAATTGTTCAATGCAGCAACTTTCACAACGGCCTGGAGTCCCATGGGAATAAAGCATTACATTCTGCTGCCCCCTGGCAGACACTGTATTTACTGAATAATGTGAGCTACCCTACTTGGAAAGAAAACCAGACAGAGGCTGCCCTGGGCACCTCAATACATGATGGTTTGTTTGCTGAACAAATATTATCACTTCCACAAGATTTTAACCAGGACTCTACTGAAGCAGAAAGACTTTTCTGAGTTCTTGATTCTGATTTCTCTTTCGTTGGTGATAGATAAGCAGGGTGGATAAATAAATGTGACGGCCTGGGAAACGGTCCATACCATCTACCAACTTGCCTGTGTTAAATTGCTGTTGGTGCATGCAAGAAATAATACACAGTCAGACACCTCCATATGGGCCTCAAGTACATGTGATTACAGATCTGTAGAATTGATCCACAGAGTGAAGGCACTATATAATATTACGTATTAAGCTTTCTGATTTATGTTTGTTTTTGACAGCAGAGAGGTAAGGTCAATAATGACAAAGGGAGAGATGCTTCTAACTGCATAGGTGTTGGCCTAACTCATGTGCTTGTGTGGAATAGCGGAGAATACATTCAGTGGGAAATAGCTAGTTTCTTTCTGTATCCCTGTCTCTTCAGGATTGCTCTGGAACTACCAAGGGGCCATAGGTTACGGAATAAATATGGGTGTCCGATTGGAGCTTCAACCGGTGGGTGTGCTTTATTGTGACTTGCTTTCTTTCCACGGGCATCCGTGTAATGTTTGTGAGCTCAGGAGGGAACCAGGATAACCTCTACTGCCAGCCCTCAGACATTCTCCAATTTTCATCTGTACGGTCACTCTCAGTGTCTCACAATCTCGCTGGCTTGAAAATCTCTGAATAGTCTCGAGGAAGTGACCAGTGATTCTCAAGGATGCCGTTGTCTCTACCTTCCCAACTCTGGGTTGGTAAGTGTACACCACCAAACCGGACCTTTCTCTTTTCTTTAACTGGGCTCTAGAGATTCTGTGCAGTTTAACTGCGCCATCTCCTAGCTCCTCCAAAGGCATCCATAATTTCCATATAGGATAGAACAGCTTTTTCTCAGTGTGTTCCTCATGGCACTCGCATCATGGGACCTTCCCTTAATCATAGACTATGCATGGCCCATGAGTGTGGATATGGTCATCTTTGGTGTGCTATGTATTTCCAACTACATCATTTTTTAGAACTTTGATAGGGACAACTAGATCTGATGCCATATTCTAGGAAGTAGAAACTCTAGATTCTTTATATGCCCCTTGAGTAAATCCCATGCAGAAGTGATCAATATTAGATCCATTACCATTTAAGTAAGTGAAGATGCTGTGCAGAATTATCCCTTCCTTAAAAATTAAGGCTTCTGAGAGATTTGGCTTTTGTTCTTATTCCAGGGACCACACTGCTGCATTTGTAACCTCTGTGCATAGGAAGTTCTATGAACTAGCTTTAGAGTAGTTTAAAATTAGTAATTAAATTTAACCAGAGAGTTAAAATTCTCAGATAGTTTCATATGAGGCTAGCGCCAAACTTGAAGAACTTCTGTTAACTTTTCCTGGTTAGCATGGCATAAGTCCTCAGATATGGCTTTAATTATGAATTATTTGTTTAAAATATATAAAAATCATGTAAAAGTAATGTGTTTATTTATTTGTATAGGTGGCTTGTCATTTTAGAAACATTTGTTTAAGAAAAAAACCTATCCATTCACAATGGAATTTAAGACCAGGTAAGCATTATATTTGCCTCTATTACTCAGCCTGTTATTTCACATACTCCAGCATGCCACAGGGTCCTATTTATCTGCTCTTTTGAGGATTAGTGATTACTGCATTGTCTGGAAGTAGGCTGTTCTCAGCTTTCCAGCTATCCCACTTCTGAGCTGCATTAGCTGTTCCTTTTTGTCCACCTTGCTACCGTTACTAGAACTGTTGGCATGCTAATATAAGCCCGTTGTTTTCTAGTTTGCATGGTATTCTATGTATAGCCTACAACTATGTGTATTCAGTAACTATTCTTTATAGGGCTGAACGTTTTCATTTCACAATGTTGCTATCATCATCATCATCATCATCATCATAATCATCATCAATCTTGATTGCTTATTATTAGTGTTCACTTGTGAGCACATGCTTCACAAAGCAAAATGCTCCATATGACCTAATTTTATGAGCTGACTTACCCCAGCTCTAAAGGACTTTCTGCATCTTCTGAGAATGATTGACATTGGAGCATTCACCTCCTCTCATCTCCAGCTATATTACTAGAGACAATTACCATTCTGTTCTTTTGTTCTCCATTACCCCTAGTTTTCAAAATAGCATTTTCATCAAACAGCAATGAAATTGTTAGCAGGGGCTATTTTGTAATTTAGTTTGTTTCTTGATTTTACAATTTTATTTGTGTGTTTATTA
The DNA here is from genome assembly GCF_947179515.1 of Apodemus sylvaticus. Taxonomy (NCBI): domain Eukaryota; kingdom Metazoa; phylum Chordata; class Mammalia; order Rodentia; family Muridae; genus Apodemus; species Apodemus sylvaticus. The sequence continues at coordinate 82,645,525 of NC_067484.1, forward strand.
GTAGTATCATCAGGTCTGTTCAGCAAGTGCCTTTACCAAGCACACCAGCCCACCAGCCCTCCAATCCTCTTTTGTTTTTCTTTTTTATTAACTTATTTTTATCCATTGCCACTTCTATACATGTGTAGCTCTATACATGTATAAGCTAGAGTCATTGTTAACCCCCATGCACCACTCTCATTCCCCTCCCCCTTCACTCATGTGTCTTCTTCCTGTGAGATAATTTCTGCTTATAATGTTAATTTGGGCTCCTGTGAAATCCTAGGCTAAATTTTTATGAAGGCGCTGATTGCTTCCTACATTTTCCATGTATTTTCCTCTTTTCTTTTTACCTAATTTTTCTTATTTCAATGCATTTATGAATCTATGGTCTCATACTTTAGCTTTATATTTATTCATTATTTAGCATTTTGATTAGTTGTATAAATGATGAAAATGTCATCTAGGCTCTATAAATGTTTCTTCCATTTATAGAAGTTTTTTGGATAGAAATCTATATTTCTCTGTGTGTGTGTGTTTCTCTCTCTCTCTTTCTCTCTCTCATTTCCTCCCTCCCTCCATCTCCCTCCCTCTCTTTCTCTTTCTTTCTCTGTGTCTCTCTCCCTTCCTCTCTCTCATTCCCTCCCTCCTTCCCTTCCTCTCTCTCTCTCTCTCTCTCTCTCTCTCTCTCTCTCTCTGTTGCTGTGCAGCACAGGTTGGCCTAGAACTTGATTCCCTCCCACCTCAGCCCTCTGAATGCTGTGATTATAGCACCACAACATTCAGTTTTAGTCAACTCTTATTTCTCACTTGTTGGAAGCCTAGTTGTAATTACAGTTTGCATTTAGCTTTAGCTTCTGTGGAGAGTGAGTAGGAAGCATCTCCAGATGTTAGTTCCAGGTCCCATAAGTCAGGGGCTGATATCAAAGAATCTCATCCCTCAAAGGTCTTCTCATTTGATTTGATTCCCTGATGTTTCTACCTTCAACTTCTTAACAGTTTTGTTTTAATCTCGTGAGTTCTCAGAGAATTCTAATGCATCCATGCAGCATGAAAAAAAAAGGATGCATAATAATCATCTCCTTTAGATCATTTAATATTGCTTTACAAATGTTCAGAACTACAGAATTTTGGTTTATCCACACTGTATGTAGTCAGACTCACAGAGATCACAGGGAAGCTTGGTCGCGAATTCCTTTAGAATAGCAACTTGTTTCACGTGTTAGAGGCTATAGAATTATAAAACAATCAATGAGTTTCATCACATTTTTATTCTTGTTGGAACCAACCTCTTAAAAATAGTGTTTACAGAGAAGGGAAAGAGAGTGCACACCCACCTTCCATAACTCCTTTTATCTCCCAGCAATTGTAGAATGAAATATGTGTATTTCAAGAAATGTCAGCTGTAGGAGCTCTCTAGTGGAGTTCTTTGGGTCACTTAGGTAGACGATCATGTCGTCTGCAAATAATGATAGTTTGACTTCCTCCTTTCCAATTTGTATCCCTTTGACCCCCTTATGTTGTCGAATTGCCCGAGCTAGTACCTCAAGTACAATATTGAAAAGATAAGGAGAAAGGGGGCAGCCTTGTCTGGTCCCTGATTTCAGTGGGATTGCTTCAAGTTTCTCTCCATTTAGTTTGATGCTGGCTACCGGTTTGCTGTATATTGCTTTTACTATGTTTAGGTATGGGCCTTGAATTCCTGTTCTCTCCAAGACTTTAAGCATGAAAGGATGCTGAATTTTGTCAAATGCTTTTTCAGCATCCAATGAAATGACCATGTGGTTTTGTTCTTTGAGTTTGTTTATGTAGTGGATTGTATTGATGGATTTCCGTATATTGAACCAACCCTGCATTCCCGGGATAAAGCCTACTTGATCATGGTGAATGATCGTTTTGATGTGTTCTTGGATTCGGTTGGCAAGAATTTTATTGAGTATTTTTGCATCCAATGGAAAAAAGATAGCCTTTTCAACAAATGGTGCTGGTTCAACTGGAGGTCAGCATGCAGAAGAATGAGAATTGATCCATCCTTGTCTCCTTGTACTAAGCTCAAATCCAAATGGATCAAGGACCTCCACATAAAGCCAGACACTCTGAAGCTAATAGAAAAGAAACTGGGGAAGACCCTTGAGGACATCGGTACAGGGAGAAAGTTTCTGAACAGAACACCAATAGCGTATGCTCTAAGAGCAAGAATTGACAAATGGGACCTCATAAGGTTACAGAGTTTCTGTAAGGCAAAGGACACCATCAAGAGGACAGATCGGCAACCAACAAATTGGGAAAAGATCTTCACCAATCCTACATCAGATAGAGGGCTAATATCCAATATATATAAAGAACTCAAGAAGTTAGACTCCAGAAAACCGAACAACCCTATTAAAAAATGGGGTACAGAGTTAAACAAAGAATTCTCACCTGAAGAACTTCGGATGGCGGAGAAGCATCTTAAAAAATGCTCAACTTCATTAGTCATTAGGGAAATGCAAATCAAAACAACCCTAAGATTTCATCTTACACCAGTCAGAATGGCTAAGATTAAAAATTCAGGAGACAGCAGGTGTTGGAGAGGGTGCGGAGAAAGAGGAACACTCCTCCACTGCTGGTGGGGTTGCAAATTGGTACCACCACTCTGGAAGATCCTCACTTCCAGAAGATCCTGCTATACCACTCCTGGGCATATACCCAGAGGATTCCCCACCATGTAATAAGGATACATGCTCTACTATGTTCATAGCAGCCCTATTTATAATTGCCAGATGCTGGAAAGAACCCAGGTATCCCTCAACAGAAGAGTGGATACAAAAAATGTGGTATATCTACACAATGGAGTACTATTCAGCCATTAGAAACAATGAATTCATGAAATTCTTAGGCAAATGGATGGAGCTAGAGAACATCATACTAAGTGAGGTAACCCAGACTCAAAAGGTGAATCATGGTATGCACTCACTAATAAGTGGTTATTAACCTAGAAAACTGGAATACCCAAAACATAATCCACACATCAAATGAGATGCAAGAAGAAAGCAGGAGTGGTCCCTGGTTCTGGAAAGACTCAGTGAAACAGTATTTGGCAAAACCAGAACGGGGAACTGGGAAGGGGTGAGAGGGAGGACAGGGGAAGAGAAGGGGGCTTACGGGACTTTCGGGGAGGGGGGGGGCTAGAAAAGGGGAAATCATTTGAAATGTAAATAAATTATATCGAATAAAAAAAATGAAAAAAAAAAGAAATGTCAAGATAAAAATAATTAATTTTATTTATTCATTTAATTTTTTTGCTGTATCTTTAGTGTTTGGGGAAGAAAATTGCATCACAGATATGAAGTATCAACTTGAATCATGTATTTTCCACAACTTATCATGCAGTTTAATAACCCTATATTTGCACTTTAAACTATCAGTGTATAATATAAAAATAAATGATAACACAAGTTAATAATTTAAAAATTAGCATTTATTTATCATTATAGTAAACAGCAGCAGCAACAACAATACCATCATGGCTTTTAAAGAGAAAAACCATAGAACAAAAATAAAAGCTTTTTTTAAACTATATAACTGTGCCCGTTAAGTGTTCAGGAGCTCCAAAAGACTACCAAGGAGCTAACACAGTAGAGCCTCTTGTTATTCTATATGCTCTCTACCATGGTGGGCTGAAACCCTTGAAATTATGAGCTACAACAAATCTTCACTTCCTTACGAGATTTTTTCCAAGTATTTTGCTACATTAAACACAAAAAAATGAGTAACACCATGCTCCGATTATATCATTTCCAAATGATAGCTTTCCAACCAATCGTTTAGCTAAGTCTAGAACTTAATATTGTTTCACAACACCAGTCACCTCTTCATTTAAAACAAAAATAAGCCATTTGAATATATGTCCATTAGAGTGTCTCCCTTTATGACTGCTTATACGGGGTGTCCTGGAGTTGGACTATCCTGCCATAACTAGTCACTTTTATTTATTTTTTTATTTATTTTTTTTGTCTGACTATCTTGGGTTTTTTTTTATTCGATATAATTTATTTACATTTCAAATGATTTCCCTTTTCTAGCCCCCCCCACTCCCCAAAAGTCCCGTAAGCCCCCTTCTCTTCCCCTGTCCTCCCACCCACCCCTTCCCAACTAGTCACTTTTAAATGAGTGCGAAATCACTTAAGTCAGGCCCACTTTATTTCTCTGGACCAGAGAAGCTCATGCCATAGTGGCCAGAAAGCAGAAAGGAGAATGCATGTTCTAGGTAACTTTTTCCTTTCCCGATTTCATTTTATCCCATCTTTTAAATTATAGGACTATTCTGCTTTCATATAGTGTGGTCTTCTCTCTCTTAATTAATCCTATCTGAATACTCTCCCAGGGATCTCCTAGATGGGATTTTCCAGTCTCCTATGCTCTTCTCAATCCAATCAAGGTTACAAGATAAGCCCAGAGTAGTGAAAATGCATTAAGTAGACTTCTATAAGAGCTACCTTGTAATAAGATATTTGGGCCACATGAATATTTTCTAATGGGGATATTTTAATAGCTATACAGCTAAGATAACCCAGTATGGAGATGTCAGTTAGATGCTCACCCAAGTCCCTCTTGTAACCACTGAGCTCTGGATAAAAGACCACAGTGGAGGAGCATGTTAAACATGGGCTTGGTCATGTGACCTTTCTCTCCCTGGCCATAACTTTGTTGTATAGATGTATACTAAAACTGTCCCCAAAACTGCTTTTTATAGTGATACTACTTCTTATAAAACTGCCATCTATAGACTTAGAGAACACTATAGCCATCATGATGGCATTCACAAGAGTTTCTTATAACAAAGGGAATCACTCAACTCTACGCAAAATTCAACAGTAAGACTATGTTTACAAAATGCACCAGTGGTGTCAATGAACCCTAGAAAATCTGGCTTAATAGAATGCTAGGTGTTGTGTGTTATTATGGGACCAACTAAGATGTGATACTTTGTATGACTGTTATCAGCAGTGTACAAAATGTGATGTATATGTATACACACATCAATGTATGGTATTCACTAATTGGCTGTCAACTTGACGCAGCCAGAATCATTGTCGACAAAGGAATCTTGATTGAGAAAATGCCTCCACCAGATTGGTCTATAGGCAAGCCTGTAAGGCATTTTCTTTTTTTTTCTTTCTTTCTTTTTTTTTTTTTAGGGTTTTTTTTCTATTTTTTTTAATTTACATTTCAAATGATTTCCCCTTTTCTGGACCCCCACTCCCCGAAAGTCCCATCAGTCCCCTTCCCTCCCCCTGTTTTCCCACCCAACCCTTCCCACTTCCCTGTTCTGGTTTTGCCCTATACTGCTTCACTGAGTCTTTTCAGAACAAGGGGCCACTCCTCCATTCTTCTTGTACCTCATTTGATGTGTGGATTATGTTTTGGGTTTTCCAGTTCTCTAGGTTAATATCCACTTATTAGTGAGTGCATACCATGATTCATCTTTTGAGTCTGGGTTACCTCACTTCGTATGATATTCTCCAGCTCCATCCATTTGCCTAAGAATTTCATGAATTCATTGTTTCTAATGGCTGAATAGTACTCCATTGTGTAGATATACCACATTTTTTGCATCCACTCTTCTGTTGAGGGATACCTGGGTTCTTTCCAACTTCTGGCAATTATAAATAGGGCTGCTATGAACATAGTGGAACATGTATCCTTATTACATGCTGGGGAATCTTTTGGGTATATGCCCAGGAGTGGTATAGCAGGATCTTCTGGAAGTGAGGTGCCCAGTTTTCTGAGGAACCACCAGACTGATTTCCAGAGTGGTTGTACCAATTTGCAACCCCACCAGCAGTGGAGGAGTTTTCCTCTTTCTCCACATCCTCGCCAACACCTGCTGTCTCCTGAATTTTTAATCTTAGCCATTCTGACTGGTGTAAGGTGAAATCTCAGGGTTGTTTTGATTTGCATTTCCCTAATGACTAATGAAGTTGAGCATTTTTTAAGGTGTTTCTCTATAGGCAAGCCTGTAAGGCATTTTCTTAATTGGTGATAGACGAAGAAAGACCCATCTAGTTGTAGGTAGGGCCACCCAGGGATGATCGTCCTGGGTTCTATAGAAAAGCAGGCTGAACAAGCAATGAGGAGAAATCCAGTAAGTAGCACTCCTCTGTGGCCCTTGCATCAGTTTCTGCCTCTGGATTTTTGCCATGATCTGACTTGTTCCTGACCTGACTTTCTTCAATGATGAGCATTGTATGAAAACACAAGCTAAATTAAGCCTGTCCTCCCCAATGCTGCTTTGGCCATGTTGTTTCATCACAGCAATAATAACCCTAACAAAAATAGTATTCTTTCCACCATCCCCAGGAAGTACAATACACACAGAGTGCATGAAAGGGAATCACAGTAGCTCTGTATAGTATAATATAATAAATACAGTAAAATGTTAACCATAGATTTCTACCACAAAGTTTTCTTCTCTTCCTGTGACTTTAGATTTTTTGTTACCATTTATGGATTTAAGGTGGAGGGGTTCTTTTATGACTTTGATAAAATTCCGTTAAATTGGAATCTGAGAGTGTAACTGACTACATTGGACAATTCATGACATTAACTAAACAGGAAAGCAAGGGAATTGCTGTTGGTGAGACACGGTTGCTCCCCTGCAATTAGGGGTTACTCAGTAAAATGGAATGAGTCAGGCTTTGTTACCCTAAAATATCAATTTCTCAATTTTCCCCAACAAAGTAGCAACAAAACTTTCCTCTGTATTTCTAGAATAAAAAGATCAAGTGATGATTGCAAACAGTTACTCCCTAATGGTCACTTTCATTCTGTACACCTTCTCCCCTGTTTGGATCCTTTCATGTTGGCCTCATTGTGCCTTTCCTTTATCTCGTCCTCAGCAGCATGGTTGCTGAACAAATTGCTTTGGGCTTTTAAAAGGAATGAACAAGATTGGTTTTGTCATGATTAACTTTTGGGGATTTATGGGGAGACTGCTTACAAAGTTTGGGCAGAAATCATCCACTTCCCTGTACTGCTGGCACTGGTCTGGGAACTTAGCTTGTATAACTATTACACATACACACACACACACACACACACATACCCACACACATACAAACATACACACACACCCTTGTCAGGGTTAGAAGAATGGTTTTAATACTTTATACATTTTCTTCAACCAGTTACTTAAATTCTAAAGGAGTTTTCCCTATTTATTTTTCACTGACTTAGAAAAATGTTTCAAAATGTGGATGTAGGTAGGGATTGTTGTGTGTGTTGTGTTCTGTGACTGAGGAGCTGTTTAGGTGAATTGATAAGAAGGGAAAAGAATGACGAAAGGAAGGAAGAAAAGAAGGGAGGGGGATGAAGGGAGGAAGGAAGGGGAGAGAAAAGAAAAATCAAGATTTAAGAAACTAAAGAAACATACATGATAAGAAAACTCAGAAAATTACAAAAGCCATGAACCTCCACCCTCAGGTTTTGGTTTGTTTACTTCATTTATGTTCTGTGTAGTTTTGGGTTTTGGTGGTATTTCTTTACTTTGTTTAAAAAAGTTTTATGTAGACCAGAATGGCTCCAAATTATCTATGTAACAGAGGATCACCTTGAATTTCAGATTCTCCAATCCACTACTAAAGTACGTGCTGTCCTGAGTTGTCGGTCACACTGGGGTTGGCTTTATCATATTGTAGTTATCCTTGAGTCACACTGGGGTTGGATTTATCATGTCGTAGTTATCTTTGAGTCACCCACTCTTCCATAAATAATCTTATCTTACTCAGGATTTCTATAACTGTGATGGACGCCATTATTGGGTTTACATTTCATTTCACTGTTCATCATCAAAGAAAATCAGGACAAGAACATAAACAGGACATGAAACTCAAGTCAAGAGCTGATACAGAGGCCATGAAGGGGTGCTTTTTATGGGCTTGCACCCCATGGCATACTCTGTCTGCTATCTTATAGACCCTCCTTATCACAGGTGGTGTAGAAGGATTTTAATCCAACAACATGGCTGCTCTGGCAATGGATCACATCCAAAGACGTTTCAGGTCTATAAAATCCTGGCAGAAGGAAAACATGCCCTGGATTACAGTATGGTTTGGCTGGAATACAGATACGCCCTTAGTTTACCCCTTTAATTCCTAACAATGGGTGTATGGTTAGTTTGTAGAAGAAAGCAGTCATGATGGGGATTTTCTATGTAGTTCAGTCTGGCTATAAGTGCTCTCTAATTGATTTGCAGACAAATCAGAGAAAGATTTGAGAGAATGAACAGTGGGATATGCCCAACTCACACAAGAACAAGAGGCTGCCTAAGAGTGAGGAGCGAAACCCCAGAATATGACTCCCCTTCTATTCCTTCTACCCCTTCCTCTGCCACTGCCTGCCCGCTTCTTTGGCTGTGGTAGACCTCTGGTCAGTTCTGGCACAAGGAAGGCCCCATTTCCTGATACTTTCTAGAGAACTAGCAGCATGCAGGGCATTTGAGAACCAGCAACATGCAGGGCATTTGACCCTTGCCACGTCTGCCACAGGGAAGACCCCCATCTCCTGATACTTCCTGGAGAACCAGCTATATGCAGGGCATTTGAGAGTAATGGAATCCCAGGAGTACAGATACACAGGCTTGCAGAACAGAGAAGCAACAGTCAAAGACAGCAAGACCAGCTAACACCAGAGATAACTAGATGGGCAAGGGCAAACGCAAAATCACTACCAAACAGGAACCAAGGCAAAATGGCACCATCAAAACCCAGTCCTCCCACAACAGCAAATCCTGGATACCCCATCACATTGGAAAAGCAAGCACTGGATTTAAAATCACATCTCATGATGCTGATAGAGGACTTCAAAAAGGACATAAATAACTCCCTTAAAAAAATACAGGAGAACATGGGTCAACAGGTAGAAGCCCTTAAAGAGGAAACACAAAAATCCCTTAAAGAAATATAGGAGAACATGGGTCAGCAGGTAGAAACCCTTAAAGAGGAAACACAAAAATCCCATAGGGAATTGCAGGAGAACATGGGTCAACAGGCAGAAGCCCTTAAGGAAGCACAGGAGAACATGGGTCAACAGGTAGAAGCCCTTAAAGAGGAAACACAAAATCCCTTAAAGAATTTCAGGAAAACACAAACAAGTGAAGGAACTGAACAAAACTATCCAGGATCTAAAAATGGAAGTAGAAACAACTAAGAAATCACAAAGGAAGACAACTTTGGAGATTGAAAACCTTGGAAAGAAACCAGGAGTCATAGATGCAAACATCAACAACAGAATACAAGAGATAGAAGAAAGAATGTCAGGTGCCAAGGATACCATGGAAAACATTGACTCAACAGTCAAAGAAAATGCAAAATGCAAAAAGCTTGTAAGTCAAAACATCCAGGAAATCCAGGACACAGTGAGAAGACCAAACCTAAGGATAATAGGTATAGAAGAGAGTGAGGATTTACATCTTAAAGGGCCAGTAAATATCTTCAACAAAATTATAGAAGAAAACTTCCCTAACCTAAAGAAAGAGGACTCCTGTGACTGTGTAGAGGTGCCAACAGGTATGCAGGGATCACCCCAGTAGAAGATCGCTTTGGACACACCCTGCCAGGGCTCCACCTGCACCTGGGAGCTTGGCAGCACCACAGCCAGCTGGACACCTACCTTGCCAGCGGTCATCAGAATGGCTAAGATTAAAAATTCAGGAGACAGCAGGTGTTGGAGAAGGTGTGGAGAAAGAGGAACACTCCTCCACTGCTGGTGGGGTTGCAAATTGGTACAACCACTCTGGAAAGCAGTCTGGCGGTTCCTCCGAAAACTGGGCAGCTCACTTCCAGAAGATCCTGCTATACCACTCCTAGGCATATACCCAGAGGATTCCCCACCATGTAATAAGGATACATGCTCTACTATGTTCATAGCAGCCCTATTTATAATTGCCAGATGCTGGAAAGAACCCAGGTATCCCTCAACAGAAGAGTGGATGCAAAAAATGTGGTATATCTACACAATGGAGTACTATTCAGCCATTAGAAACAATGAATTCATGAAATTCTTAGGCAAATGGATGGAGCTAGAGAACATCATACTAAGTGAGGTAACCCAGACTCAAAAGGTGAATCACGGTATGCACTCACTAATAAGTGGATATTAACCTAGAAAACTGGAATACCCAAAACATAATCCACACATCAAATGAGGTACAAGAAGAAAGGAGGAGTGGCCCCTGGTTCTGGAAAGACTCAGTGAAGCAGTATTCGGCAAAACCAGAATGGGGAAGTCGGAAGGGGTGGGTGGGTGGGAGGACAGGGGAAGAGAAGGGGGCTTATGGGACTTTCGGGGAGTGGGGGGCTAGAAAAGGGGAAGTCATTTGAAATGTAAATAAATTATATCGAATAAAAAAAAAAGAAATACAGGAGAGTACAAGTAAACAGGGAGAAGCCCTTGAAAAACTAAGGGAAAACACAAGAAAACAGGTGAAGTAATTAAACAAAGCCATCCAGGATCTAAAGATGGAGGTAGAAACAATAAAAAAAAAATCACAAAGGGAAACTAAGTTCTCTTTCTTTGTTGCATCTTTGTGTGGTTTTGGTATCAGTATAATTGTGGCTTCATGGAATGAGTTGAGTAATGTTCCTTCTGTTTCTATTTTGTGGAATTATTTGAAGTATTGATCATAGGTATTCTTTGAAGGTCTGATAGAATTCTGCACTAAAATCATCTGGTCCTGTGCTTTTTTGGGTTGGGAGATTTTCAACAACTGCTTCTATTTTTTTAGGGGTTATGGGACTGTTTAGATGATCCTGATTTAATTTTGGTATTTGGTATCTATCTAGGAAATTGTCCATTTCCTCCAGATTTTCCAATTGTGTTGAGTATAGGCTTTTGTAGTAGGATCTGATAATTTCTTGAATTACCTCAGTTTCTGTTGTTATATCTCCCTTTTCATTTCTGATTTTGTTAATTTGGATACTGTCTCTGTGCCTCCTGGTTAGTCTGGCTAAGGATTTATCTGTTTTATTGATTTTCTCAAAGAACAAGCTCCTTGTTTTGTTGATTCTTTGTATGGTTCTCTTTGTTTCTACTTGATTGATTTCAGCCCTGAGGTTGATAATTTCCTGTCTTCTACTCATCCTGGGTGAATTAGCCTCTTTTTGTTCCAGGGCTTTATAAGGTGTGCCATTAAGCTGCTAGTGTATGCTCTCTCAGTTTCTTTTTTGGAGGCACTCAGGGCTATGAGTTTTCCTCTTAGCACTGCTTTCATCGTGTCCCACAAATTTGGATATGTTGTGCCTTCATTTTCATTAAATTCTAAGAAGTCTTTGATTTCTTTCCTTATTTCTTCCTTAGTCAAGATATCATTGAGTAGAGCTTCCATGTGTATGTGGGCTTTTGTTGTTTTTGTTGCTATTGAAGACCACCCTTACTCCATAGTGATCTGATAGGAGGCATGGGATTAGTTTGATCTTCTTATATCTGTTGAGGTTTGTTTTATGACCAATTTCCTAAGGGAATTATTTATGTCCTTCTGGAAATCCTCTATCAGCATCATCGAGATGTGATTTTAAATCCAGGTCTTGTTTTTCTGGTGTGTTAGGGTATCCAGGACTTGCTGTTGTTGGAGAACTTGGTTCAGAGGGTGCCACGTTGCCTTGGTTTCTGATGGTGATGTTCTTGTGTTTGCCTTTTGCCATCTGGTTATCTCTGGTGTTAGTTGGTGGTGTTGTCTCTGCCTGTGGTTTGCCTGTCATTTGAGCCTCTGTATCTATGCTCCTGGGACACACGTTCTCTCTGTATATACCTGTTTGTAGGTACTCTTGTGAGACCCACTCTCTTGTGGTTGTAATTGGGCATGTAGCTCTGTGGCCCTGATCTCAGAAGACTCCTGTCCCAGGCTGTTCCTGGGCTCTTGTGTCCTCAGAGTGTCCAGCTGTTTCCTCTGAGCAGCAGAGGCAGTCCTACCTGTGCTACTGTGCTTCAAACTCCTCAGTGGTTAGCTACCTCTGTGCATCACTTGGATATGGTATGTGGTGGCAGAGGGTGGCCCAAGTCGGAGAAGGAAACTGGAGGGCTTCTGCCAGAGAGTTCCAGGTGTGATCCTCTGGCGAGGGTAGTTCTACCTGTACAAGCAGGCCCCTCAGCACTCCTGGGTGGTTAAACTGTCTTCCTGAGCCACTTGGGTATGGTGTGCTATGCCAGAGGATGAACACAAGCTGGAGACTCCACATGATCATTTCATCAGATGCTGAGAAAGCATTTGACAAAATCCAACACCCCTTCATGATAAAAATCTTAGAAAGATCAGGAATTCAAGGCCCATCCCTAAACATAGTAAAAGCAATATACACCAAACCAGTAGCCAACACCAAACTAAATGGAAACTCAAACCAATCCTGCTCAAATCAGGGACTAGACAAGGCTGCACACTCTCTCCATACCTATTCAATATAGTACTCAAAGTCTTAGCCAGAGCAATTAGAAAACAAAAGAGGGATACAGATTGGAAAGGAAGTCAAAGTATCACTATTTGCAGATGATATGATAATATACTTAAGTGACCCCAAAACTTCCACCAAAGAACTCCTATAGCTCATAAACAGCGTCAGCAAAGTGTCTGTATTAAAATTAACTCAAACAAATCATTAGCATTCCTATACTCAAAAGATAAAGAGGCTGAGAAAGAAATTAGAAAAATGATGCCCTTCACAATAGTCACAAACAATATAAAGTATCTTGATGTGACTCTAACTAAACAAGTGAAAGATCTATATGATATGACATGAACTTCAGGTGTCAAGAAAGAAATCGAAGAAGATCTCAGAAAATGGAAAGATCTTCCATGCTCATGGATTGGCAGGATTAATATAGTAAAAATGGCCATTTTGCCAAAAGCAATATGCAGATTCAATGCAATCCCCATCAAAATTCCAACCCAATTCTTCAAAGAGCTAGAAAACAATTTGCAAATTCATCTGGATAGCAAAAACTATTCTCAACAATAGAAAACTTCTGGTGGAATCACTATCCTTGACCTCAAACAGTACTACAGAGCAATTGTGACAAAAACTACATAGTATTGATACAGTGACAGGCAGGAAGATCTATGGAACAGAATTGAAGACCCAGAAATGAACCCACACACCTATAGCCACTTGATCTTTAACAAAGGATTTAAAACCATTCAGTAGAAAAAAACCAGCATTTTCAACAAATGGTGCTGTTTCAACTGTTGGTTAGCTTGTAGAAGAATGCTAATCGATCCATTCTTATCCCCCTGTTGAATATTATGCATTCTTTATATATTCTAGGTATTAATCCCCTGTAGTACCCTGTAAGATGAGTAGCTAAAAAACATTTTTCTCCCATCCTATATGTTAAGCCCCTCTTTATATTTTTCCTTGGCAGAAGGTTTCCACTTCTTGTAATCCCAGGTTTTGTTTTTTCCATCATTTCCTAATCATCAAAGTCTTACTTAAAGACTTATTGACTATGCTAATATCTTAAAGTGTTTCCCCATTTTTTTCCTCATATACTTGTATGCCATGTGGCACCCCACAAAACTTATAAGGTTACTTATAATACTCTTAAAACATTATGAGATTTTTGTGTATGTGATTTTTGTTACTTAATTGGGAGATTGCCAAGTGTAAACTTTGTAGATGGCAATTTATTTCATGTCCTTCGTAATGTCAGAGACCAGAGTTACCTCTTAGTTTCCAAGCTTTAGGACTTACATTAAGTTCTTTGATTTGGTTTGAGTTGACTTTTTGCAGGTTAAGGGATAAGAATCTAGGTTCATTTTCTATTCTTGGATATCCAGTTTTCTCAGCATCACTGTTTTTGAAAATTTTTATTGGTTCTTTGTGAATTTCACATCATCCGCCCTAACCTCCCTGCCCCCCCCCACACACACATACTTGCCTTCTACCTTTGCAACCTCTCTTCAGAGCCAAAAAACTCATTGTGGAAGTCATAATCCCACAGTATACCTTTTGACCACAGGCCTTTGCTTGCAAATGCTCATTGCAATGACAAGTTGTTCTGCTAGGCTACTCTGTCAAAACTAAAACCTCACTGGGACTCCTCTCAGATATCCTGTTGTTGATCTGTGTCATGGAGATCCTGTTTTGGGTCTGTAGGACAGTCCCTTCATGATCTCAGCCATTTATCCATCGATGGGGTAGGTATTCAGGTGGACTAATTCAAATTCCCAGATCTGGGCCTGAATGATATCTGAGCCGGTCAGCCCTTCTGCTACCCAGATGAGGCAAAGTCAGCTCTCCTGATCTCATGACCCTGTTTGGCCTATCTGCTGCTGGTGACATCTCATCCTTGCCCATGTCACCACAGGGCAGACAAGTGGCCATCTCTCCCATGCTCAGGTTCTAGGGGCTGGTTCACCATGCTCATGTCAACAGGGTCAGCTGAGCAAGGTACTCCCAAGTGCGGCAGCTAGTGAGAGGCATGGACAGCGCTCCTGTCCTCATGATCCCAGGGCCAGGTCTTCCACCTGCCCTAGGTGGTGAGGAACAAGATAGAAGTGTATTTCTTTACACCACTGCATGAGAGAGAGAGAGAGAGATCAATGACCAGGCCAGTTCTCTGGTGCTCATATCTTTGGGACAGGCTCACCTTGCAGTACGCACAATGTGTAGGGCTCACTTTCCCAAGTACTATGGCCAGCTAGGAGTGGGGTCAGATTTCCTGCTCTCATGCACCCAGAGCCAGCTCTTCCCCAATGCCTAGGTGAGGGATGCAGCCAATTCTGCACAGCCCTCAGACATCCACATGTCCCCAGGTGGCAGCCCAGGCCAGGGATCATTTACCTGACTTTTGGTGGTAACAGTCCCCTGCTGCTGTAGGACAACCAACCCAGAAATGGCCCCCAGTGGCCACACAGGCTGAGACCCCACCACAATCCCATGTGGAAATCACACCAGGTTGATCACTATTACTCTTGAGTTTCCAGTTCTCCCTCATTATGCCCACATCCTTTTATTTCTCCTTCTCTTCTATTTCTTCACTACTTACTCGCTCCTCTTAATGGTACTCAGGGTCTCTGAGTGTCTGAGGTCATCTCAGCAGTGGTTCAGGAATGTTATTTTACATTTGGACAGAGGTCATCTTGGGTATGGTCTGCCTCCCTTTACCTAGGCCTGGGCAACAGCAGTCTGATAATTGTTTTAGGCTCACTCTGCCTGGGCTCACCAGAGTGGCCCCTTGTGGGGGTCCAGGGGCATCTGTCTAGGGCTTACTCCTACCTGAGGCCCACGGTGCCAGAGGGGTTCTTCTAGTCTTCAGCTTGCTTCCTGCCCTGGGACCTGTGGTGGTTTCAGGCCCACTTTTTTTCTGGGAAATTTTAGGCTACTAATCATTAAGAAGTTCACAGCTCAGACCTCTGAGCATAGACTTAACCTCTCTCCTCTCTGCTGCCTACACATGAGACACGGCAGCCACACCCGCAAATACTCTAGGAGAAGGCTCAGATCACTTTTATTGTTGTTGCTGCTTGAAACTAGGATTCCTTATACTCTTTAGGCTAGCCTGAACTCAAATCCTCCTGTCTTGGCCCCTTAGTTGGCATCATTATCTTTAACTGATAGTCTTTTTAACCAATGCATATATTTTTCATCTTTTGAAATAATCAGGTGGATATAGCATATGGTCTTATTTCTGGGCTCTCTGTACTTTCTTCCTGGTCAGTACTACTGGTGAAAATACCTGAATGTCTTTGTACAATGGACCTGTGGTATAACTTTAGTTCAGGTATAGAGTACCCTTAGCATTTATTCATCAGCTTTTTTTTCTCTCTTTAAGGGTATTTTGGTTGTTTGGGTGGGGGGACTTTTGCTCTTCTGTATGAGTTTTGGGATTGCTTTTTCTACCTCTGAAAAAGAAAGCAATTGTAATTTCAATGTGACTGGCACTTTACAAAGCAATACAAAATATCTTAGTTCTTAGACAAATAAGTATCAAAACGACATTGACAGTCCATTTTAATCACTCACACTGGTTGAAATGACTGTTAGCAAGAAAAGAAGATATTAGCAATGATATAAGGAAAAGGGAATGCTTAACCACTATCGGTGGGACTTTAAATTAGTATGCACACTGAGAAAAATCAATATGGAAAATTAAAGAAGAAAACCAAAACAAGGACTGGAGAAACAGCTCAGTGGCTAAGAACTCAGTTATTAGCATCCATGTCAGGTAGCTTACAACTACCTACAACTTCAGCTCCAGATGATCAGTGCCCTCCTCTAGCCTTTATACTTAAATCCTGGGCAACACACACACACACACACACACACACACACACAGGTACACACACACAGGCAGAAGCACACACACATGCACACACTAAATAAATAAAAGCAGTCATCAAAATTGTATTTAAAACTGAAAACTGCATGCTTGTAGCAATAATGAATGAAAAAGGAGGCCCTGAATTTGAAAAACAGGAGATACACACACACACACACACACACACACACACACACACACACATATATATATATATATATATATATATATATAATAAAGGAGGAAATTAAGGGGGAGATGATGTAATTACATTAAAACTTCAAAAATTAAGAGACATAGTAAAATTACAATTATATAAATTATAACTATCCTATTATCTGGTGATACTAGTCCTGAGTTTACAGCAAAAGGAATTCAAGTAGTGAACAGTAGAGATACAGGGAAACACATTTTTCTTTTTTTGCAGTACCATTCAGTCACAATAGACAAATCACAGGCTTGCCCTAGATGTCTGTAGCTGAATGGGCAGATAATGGGAATGTGATACATACACACAAAGGACAGTTATTTGGCCATTACAAAACACAAAGTCATGTTCTTTGTAGGAAAATGGATGGAACCAGAAATCACCATGTTAAATAAAATCAGCCAGACTTAGAACACAAATATTAACTTAAAAAAAAGAAGACTGCAAGTGGAAGGTTGGCTGTGGACTTCACAGGAAGTCAGCCAGAGGGGCAGACAACTCGGGTCCTTGGAGGATATAGCTAATATAAGTTAAATATAAATATATACAATATAAACTATAAATATCTGAATTATATATATGAAAATGTCATACTGGAACCTGATTTTGTTCAATTTATATATGCTAACAAAGAAATGTCCCTTAAAATCACAAAGTATTCACAATTATATAGAGAAATAAACATACAAGACCAAAAAAATAGCATCAAAGTCTGTGTTGTGGCTAATGTACATAGGCTCCCAGAACATCTGTTTATTTATTATTGCTTAGAACAGAACAGTTTTATTTAGATTCTACTATCTATAGGGTTTTCCATACTAAAACAAGGTAACATTAGATTTATCTTTATAAAAATAAAAGGCTCATTTGATGACTTTCCAACAAAATGAGAAAAATGTTTTTATAAATCTATATAAAAATTTATAGGGGGCTGGAGAGATGGCTCAGTGGGTAAGAACACTAACTGCTCTTCCAGAAGTCCTGATTTCAATTCCCAGCAACCACATGGTGGCTCACAACCATCTGTAATAGGATCTGATGCCCTCTTCTGATGTGTCTGAAGACAACTACAGTGTATTCATATACATAAAATAAATAATTCTTTAAAAAAATTATAGGAAGATGAACTTTTCAAGATCTTTAGATTAATCTGTCTTTTACTGTTTTGTCATATAAACGTACATGCTTGTGAAAAATAGAGTTTCATACATTTCTAACAATTCTTGAGGTAGCTCATTAGAATTAAGAATTGGAAAAATATAGCTTAAAACCATCTAGATAATTTTGTTTTATTTGTATGAGAGATTGCTGGCAAGCATGTATGTGCATGTATGATCGTCTACGGGTACAGCAAGCAATCTCAAACTGCTGAACTATCTCCCCGGCGTTATCCGTGCAATCTTTAAGTTGTATTCATGACTAGAGATGAGAAATAAGATTAGAATTCAACTAAAACTCTCTTGTCTGCATACAATTTTTCTCTTGGATAAATCTGCTAGAAAGGCTTTTTAAGTTTTTAACTAATTGCATGTGTTTAAAGTGTTTTGAATTTAAAATCAAACAATTGTGAGAACACACTGTTTAATCAATGTAACAGTAATAACTCTTAAGATACTCATAAAGTGAATTATACAAACAGAAAATGTGGAAAGCCAGAAATAAAGGGACCACAGAAAGAGGTCCATTGTTCACATCAGAAAGCACATTAAACATGAGGAAGTCCAGCGATTCAGCTCTTAACAAGGTAATTATGGCATTGACAAGCTCAATGAGAATTCAGAATGTAAGAGACAACTGGGCAAATTTCCCACTAGATTCTCAAAATTGCCAAAACCTCTGCATGCCAACTCCAGTAATTAAATGAGGCAAGGTTTGTGGAGAATGTTCAGAGGATTCCAGCATAAGATGCTATAAACAATGAGGACATTAACAAATTGACATTATTTGTCTAGAGAAGACATGGTATAAGAGGTAAGACCATCACATTGCCAGAAAATAAAATCTTCTGTGAAAACAAAACAGTTTTCTTTTTTAAATGAATTGACTATTTTGTATTTTGATCATATTCAATTCCTTATTCAGATCCATAACCCATTCCCTACCCATTTATTTTTATGTCTTAATATTTTAAGACCAATTTGTGCTGCCGAGATTTGTGTCTTCCCACTGGAGACAACGTAGGGCTATACTCAGAGAAAACTGTCTCTCCCACTTCCAGGAGCTAACAATTGCCACTATCTTTAAGGATAGGCCTGGACTTGTGTTCTAAATCCTTTCTCCACACTGGGATTTAGTCTGGCAGGGCTTAGACAGGTTTTGTATGTGCTGCTGTAACTATGTTGAGTTCCTATGTACAGCTGTCCTGTTGTGTTCAGATGATCATGTTTCCTTGGCGTCATCTCTGGCTTTTACACTCTTTCTGCTTGTTAATCTACAATGATCCCTGAGGCTTGGGTGGAAGAGGTGTGCGGTATATATGTTCTTTGTATGGCTGAGAATTCTGTAGCCTCTTATTCTCTGAACTTTGACCAGTCGTGTAGATCATTGCACTAATTACCACCTATTACAAATAGAATCTTCTCAAATAAAATTGAGAAATGCATTTACTTATGAGTATAATGGTAAGGTCCCTTTTCTTAGACAAACAAAACACATTTATAATGGAAACAATACTGGATTTCAAAGCCAAATAAGTGTGGAGTAAAATCCCGGCATTATTAGTAACTGATTGACTTGTTGCCTAGTTGCTTCATATGTAAAATAGGAATAAGAAATAAGTTTGGCTGCTGAAGACCATCCTCGGCCACACGGCTGCATACCCAGGTGGTGCAAGGTGATGCAAGGTCTTTCAGGAGTGTGGACTGGACTGAGAATGCAGGTAGGACCACCCCTGCTGCTTAGAAAAAGGGCCACATCTGAGGAACTGGCCCAAAACCCTCAGAACACAAGAACCCAGGGGCAGCCAGGGACAGGAGTCTTCTGATTTCCATCTGCACCCAGAGCTGATCCTGAGCCACAGAGTTACATACACAAATACATGACACAAGGGAGCTGATCTCCCAGGAGTGTCTACACACCTGCACACAGAGAGAACTGGTCTCCCAGGGGTACTGATACACAGGCTCCGAGAATGAACCAGCCACAGTCAGACAGCAAGAGATAAACCAGATGGTGAAAGGCAAACTTAAGAACATTAGCAACAGAAACCAAGGTGACATGGCAATAGAAACCGAGGAAATTTTAAAAAATTATCAGATCCTTCTACTCAACAAAATTGGAAAATCTGGATGAAATGGGCAATTTTCTAAACAAATAACAAATACCAAAGTTAAATCAGGATCAGATAAACCATCTAAAGAGTACCATAATCCCTAAAATAATAGAAGATCATTTTAATCTCCCAATGAAAAAAAGCACAGGACTAGATAGATGGTTTTCATGCAGAATTCTATCAGACCTTCAAAGAAGTCCTAATACCAATACTCTTCAAACTATTCCACAACTTAGAAACAGAAGGAACACTACCCAACTCATTCTATGAAGTCATAGTTATGCTGATACCAAAACCACACACAGACCCAACAAAGAAACAGATCTTCTGACAAAAATCGCTTATGAATATCGATGCAAAAACACTCAATAAAATTCTTGCCTGCTGACCTCCAGTTGAAACAGAACCATTTGTTGAAAAGGCTTTTTTCCATTGGATGTTTTCAGCCTCTTTGTCGAGGATCAAGTGAATTGATCCATCCTTGTCTCCTTGTACTAAGCTCAAATCCAAATGGATCAAGGACCTCCACATAAAGCCAGACACTCTGAAGCTAATAGAAAAGAAACTGGGGAAGACCCTTGAGGGCATCGGTATAGGGAGAAAGTTTCTGAACAGAACACCAATAGCGTATGCTCTAAGAGCAAGAATTGACAAATGGGACCTCATAAAATTACAAAGTTTCTGTAAGGCAAAGGACACCATCAAGAGGACAAATTGGCAACCAACAAATTGGGAAAAGATCTTCACCAATCCTACATCAGATAGAGGGCTAATATCGAATATATATAAAGAATTCAAGAAGTTAGACTCCAGAAAACCAAACAACCCTATTAAAAATGGGGTACAGAGTTAAACAAAGAATTCTCACCTGAAGAACTTCGATGGCAGAGAAGCATCTTAAAAATGCTCAACTTCATTAGTCATTAGGGAAATGCAAATCAAAACAACCCTGAGATTTCACCTTACACCAGTCAGAATGACTAAGTGTTGGAGAGGTGTTGTGGAGACAGCAGGTGTTGGAGAGGGTGTGGAGAAAGAGGAACACTCCTCCACTGCTGGTGGGGTTGCAAATTGGTACAACCACTCTGGAAATCAGTCTGGCGGTTCCTCCGAAAACTGGGCACCTCACTTCCAGAAGATCCTGCTATACCACTCCTGGGCATATACCCAGAGGATTCCCTACCATGTAATAAGGATACATGCTCTACTATGTTCATAGCAGCCCTATTTATAATTGCCAGAAGCTGGAAAGAACGCAGGTATCCCTCAACAGAAGAGTGGATGCAAAAAATGTGGTATATCTACACAATGGAGTACTATTCAGCCATTAGAAACAATGAATTCATGAAATTCTTAGGCAAATGGATGGAGCTAGAGAACATCATACTAAGTGAGGTAACCCAGACTCAAAAGGTGAATCATGGTATGCACTCACTAATAAGTGGATATTAACCTAGAAAACTGGAATACCCAAAACATAATCCACACTTCAAATGAGGTACAAGAAGAAAGGAGGAGTGGCCCCTTGTTCTGGAAAGACTCAGTGAAGCAGTATTCGGCAAAACCAGAACGGGGAAGTGGGAAGGGGTGGGTGGGAGGACAGGGGGAGAGAAGAGGGCTTACAGGACTTTCAGGGAGTGGGGGGCTAGAAAAGGGGAAATCATTTGAAATATAAATAAAAAATATATCCAATAAAAAAAAAACCAAAAAAAAAAAATTCTTGCCAACCAAATACAAGAACACATCAAAATGAACATTCACCACAAAAAAAGTAGGCTTCATCCCAGGAATTCAGGGATGGTTCAATATTTGGAAATCTATCAATGTAATTCACTACATAAACAAACTCAAAGAACAAAACCATTAGACTGAAAAAGCCTTTGACAAAATTCAGCATCCCTTCATTTTAAAAGTCTTGAAAAGATCAGGAATTCAAGGTCTATACCTAAGCACAGTAAAAAATATACAGCAAACCGGTAGCCAACATCAAACTAAAGGGAGAGAAACTTGAAGCAATCCCACTAAAATCAGGGACTAGACAAGGGTGCCCACTCTCTCCCTATCTATTCACTGTAGTACTTGAAGTTGTAGCTAGAGCAATTAGACAACGAAAGGAGGTGAAAGAGCTACAAATTGGAAAGGAAGAAGTCAAAATATCACTATTTGCAGATGATATGATAGTATACTTAAGTGACCCAAAAACTCTACCAGAGAACTCTTATAGCTGAAAAACAACTTTAGCAAAGTGACCGGATATAAAATTAACTCATTAAAATCAGTAGCCTTCTTATACTCAAAGGATAAGTCTGAGAAGGAAATTAGGGAAATGACACCCATTACAATAGTCACAAATAATATAAAGTATCTTGGTGTGACTCTAACCAAGCAAGTGACAATCTAGATGGCAAGAACTTCAAGTCTCTGAAGAAAGAAAGTGATGAAGACCTCAGAAGACAGAAAGATCTCCCATGCTCCTGGATTGGCAGGATTAATGTGGTAAAAATGCCCATCCTGCCAAAAGCAACATACAGATTCAATGCAATCCCCATCAAAATTCCTACTCAATTCTTCATAGAGTTAGAGAAATTTTCAAATTCATCTGGAATAAAAAAATCTCAGGATAGAGAAAACTGTTCTTAACAATAAAAGAACTTCTGGGGGAATCAGCATCCCGGACCTCAAGCTATACTATTGAGAAATAGTAATAAAATCTGATAGTTTTGTACAGTGACAGGCAGATAGATCAATGGAATAGAAATGAAGACCAAAAAATGAACCCATACACCTGTGGTCACTTGATCAAAAAGAAGCTAAAATCATCCAGTGGAAAAAAGATAGCCTTTTCAACAAATAGTGTTGGTTCAACTGGAGGTTAGCATGCAAAAGAATGCAAATTGATCCATTCTTATCTCCTTGTACTAATATCAAGTCCAAGTGGATCAAGGACCTCCACATAAAACCAGACACACTGAAACTAATAGAAAAGAAACTGGGGAAGAGCATTGAGCACATGGGCACAGGGGAAAATTTCCTGAGCAGACCACCAATAGCTTATGCTCTAAGATCAAGAAGTGAAATATGGGATCTCATGAAATTACAAATATCTATAAAGCAAAGGACAATGTCAATAGGACAAAATGGCAACCAACAAATTGGGAAAAGATCTTTACCAACCCTACATCTGATAGAGGTCTAATATCCAATATATACAAAGAACTCAAGAAGTTAGACTCCAAAGAACCAAATAACCCTAATAAAAATGGGGTACAGAGCTAAACAATTAATTCTCAACTGAGGAATATCAAATGGCTGAGAAGTATCTAAAGAAATGCTCAACATCCTTTGTTTTCAGTGAAATGCAAATCAAAACAACCCTGAGATTCCACTTCACATCAGTCAGAATGGCTAAGATCAAAAACTCAAGAGATAGCAGATGCTGAAGAGAATGTGGGGAAAGAGGAACACTTCTCCACTGCTGGTGGGGTTGCAAACTAGTACAACCACTCTCAAAATCAGTTTGGTAGTTCCTGTTGGGAGCCACAATGGGACAAGCTAATATA